>NC_042999.1:126431105-126438605 GCF_006345805.1 Octopus sinensis | reverse complement strand
GTTGGTATTTTTGTACGTTCAAAAGTGTATATTGACAAATATTTTGTGTTTAAAAGTTGTGCAACAACATCCACTGCAAACCTTTGATAAATATCTACACAAAATTTTGCCCCTTGTGGGCAAAATTTAAAAGAAAAAATTCTCATAGCCTTCGTGGTTCATTTAGCCATTTTATTTCCAAAATGGCCACTGGTCACCACGAGGCTGAGGTGCAAGTCAAGCGTGACGCAGAGACAGAAAAACAGGATGCTCTGTTAGCATACGCTGAACCTGACAACACCACTCCACCACCATCAACATCGACAACAGCAACAAATACAAAACAAAGGTCGCAAGGCCAAGCACCGTCAACACCATCAGTGAGTCCACCACCACCAACACCGACAACAACACCATGGCAGAATCTGCTACTAAAACTGCTATCCCTACTAAAGACGTCGCCACCAATAACAATACCAACACCACCATCACCGCCACCAAAGACCGTGCCGTCAATGCTACTAATACCACTAACACCACGCCGTCACCAAGAACGACAATAACAACAACAACAACAAAACAACAACAACAACAACAACAACAACAACAACAACAACGACGACGACAACAACAATTCCTTCAACCATGCTCACTCCATCACCAACAAGTGAAAAAATAACGACGACAAGCAAACGAAATGCCGAAATTTGCGCTAATGCAGGACTACTAAATACGCAGGCAATTTTCCACCCCTTGCTAGTTGCATAATCAGCAACCACAAACCTACAACCCACACCCCGCCATCAACACCAACACCACCGGCAGTAACAACAATAACAAAACAACAACAAACTTCGCCGAGGCGATAAAAGAAAAGGTAACAAAAGTTTCGTTTACTACACAACAGATAAAGATTGCAGAAACCTTATTACAAATGAAAACGGAAAAATACTCTTACACATACCTCAAACATACTGAATGAGGAGAAAAAAAAGACAATTGTATATAAAATCACAAATAAAAAAACTAAAAGTCCAGAAAGGCAAGCACAGACAAAGTCGAAAAGTGCTTACGCCCCATCTGGGGATACAAGGATTGTGTGACTTGGGCGAACAAGTTCGCACACGTACAGGTGGTTTTTCAGAATGAAGAGTTGGCGAAGGAATTCTCAACGATAACCCTTCATTCTGATGAACTAACGTTGACACCGAGTTACCTCGGCCAGAAGGTGACGAAAGTCATTATCAGTGGTGTCCCCCAAGTGACTACAACACTGTGGATAACATCCGCCTTAATATCCGAAATGGAGGACTAAACATCCTAGATATCGGTGTTTCGGAAAACAAGGACTGGCTGGGAAAGAGAATAGAGTTCCTCTTCCACATAAGTCAAGAGGACATAATAAAATCCCCACCCACGTACATCTTGAGGATGGCCGCAAGTTATACGTAGTAGTCGAGGGCAGAAGGCCACGATGCTATACATGTGGCAGTGAGGCACACCTCAAAAAGGAGTGCAAATCTGCCGCAAAATTACAACAACAACAACAGCCACAGGAAAAATCACAAAAGCCAGGATTATTGCCCACACCACAATATGGACAGCTAGTCAAGAAGCTGTATGCGGAAATGCAGGAAAAACAACAAAGAACAGCCAACCCAACCAAACAACACCAACACCAGCGCCAAGAACAGAATCATCACCACCAACAACAAATAAACCAATTCCAACACCAAGAATAACAACGAAGAAGACAAGCACCAAGGATGTAGGAGAGACAATAACCACAACAAACACCCCAGCAACACCTCCCCGCGCACCACAACAATATCTACAACCGCACAAACACACCCAGACGCTTTACCCTTGCCCCTGCTGATTCGTCAGACTTTTCATCTAACGATGAAAGTTCGACAGAATGGCAAATAGCCACAGGGGGTAAAAGAAAAAGATCAAGAAAAAAAAACAAGAAATCGCAACCAAAGCAGGGAGATACCTGAACCCTGAAAACTCCATACACAAAAACAAGCACCAACACCACAAAAACAATGCTATCAGCGATAGACACCAAAGACTCCAAACTAATGGAGTACATCACAGGATACACAAACATTTTGAAGATGACTTTAAAAATAGCAATCATCCACGCACTACACCACCCAAACACATCAAAATACTACACATCACACAACACAAACCACAAACTCAAAGCCCTCTTCCCAAATGCTGTAGGGGGTTTCCAGAAATATCTGTCCCCAAAACTATATAAAAACCTCCTCGAAGACACATCAAAGAACGAGGAAGCCAAAACTTTCGACACAAGTAAGTAACTCTCTGTACTTTCATTTGTGTGTTTTAAAGCACACACACCCCAATAGAATCATGGTCAAGATTGGTTGTGTGAATGCGCGTGGCTTGGGGTCTCCTTGGAAACAAGGATACCTCCTAAATGACATCAAGTCACATGATTTGGGAATCATAGCCATAAGTGAGACCAGACTCCACGAGCCACGGGCCCTAAAGTCCATGTTTGGCGGACAGTTTAACATTTATTTCGCTCCCTGTCTGCCGAGGATGGGCGGTAGTGGCACCGCGGTACTTTTTCACAAGAGCCTGGATCTCGAAGTCAAGACGATATTCGTAGACCCGGAGGGTAGACTGATCGTTCTGGATGTTGACGGCAGCAATGGGTGCGCTTTTCGACTCGTATCAGTCTACGCACCGCCCTCAACAGGTCGGGCGGATTTCTTTCGACGTCTAGAAGTATTCTTGGGAACGTCTCGTCCTTTACTCTTAGTGGGGGATTGGAATGCTACCTTGGGCATGTAGTGGGTAGAGACAGAAACAGAAGGGGGGATGCAAATGCCTCAGAGACCTGCTCAGACGATTCCAACTGTCTGACAGGTACCGACTCGACCACCCAAATGCACCAACGTGGACATGGAGCAACCGCAGTGGGTCGTCGAGATCGTATCTAGATAGGTACTGTGTAGGACAGTAGACAAGGATAACTTAGGATGTCCACAATTCCACACAGTCAGCTACACGGATCACAAATTGGTGACGTGTACGCTAGACTTAGATAAGGCACATAGACAGGGTCCTGGGTACTGGAAACTGAACGCCTCATTCCCGTCCAGACAAGTTTTCAGAGACTGGATTAGCACACTAGTAAAGAGGGCTTTGACGGGAGCCATCATCAACAACAAATGGTGGTATGCCCTCAAGAGAGCAGTAAAAGCAGAAGCGATTAGGTACAGCAAAGCACTAGCCATAGATAGAAATAGAGTAGAGGGTGAGCTAGTTAAGAAGCTAGAAGAGGCAATTAGAAGCGGCATCGCATCCGACGTTTTGGCGGCGAGGTTGGCCCTCGACCAACACTTCAACGCCAAACACGAAGGATGTGCTGTCAGAGCTAGGATGCGTGCTCTAAGGAACGAAGGTGTGGAGCCGCGAGAGAGGCCCGGGTGGCAGAGGCGCAACAGGGCAACAAAGCCACCATTCGGTCACTGGTAGATGAACAGGGGCGCGAATTGCTCGAGCCAAGTAAAATGTGTGAGGCCTTTCAGCAGCATTTTGCCCGACTGTTCGGGACGAGTGGAGGGCAAGAACGTAGGGTGACTTCAGTGCCTACCTACATAGCCTGCCACGACTCTCGACAGAAAGGCAGGGTGCTGCGAAGGTGCCATCACGGCGGCGGAAGTGCAGGAAGCGATAGCAGAATGCTCGAGGACAAATCACCACCGGGTTTGGATGGTCTACCCTACGAGTTTTACAATTGTATGCCAGACTTGTTTGGAGACGTCTTGGCAGCGGTATACTGCAACTTGGCAGCAAAACGGGAGCATACCCGGTTTTGTGAGTCGAGGAGCTGTAACTCTGCTGAAGAAAGATCCAAACAAGGGAAACATTATAGATAACTTTAGACCAATCACACTGCTCAATGCAGACCTGAAAATTTTGACAAAGGTTTAGCCAAGAGGTTGGCGCTTGTCATCGAGAAACTGGTCGACAACGCACAAACGTGCGCCGTGCCGGCCGGAGCATCCATGACAACCTCCATCTGATGCGCTACATCATAGACAGGGTAGTTAACGAACCTGGCATGGGTGGGGCCCTGATCAACTTGGATCAATCGAAAGCCTTTGATAGGGTAGACCATCGATACTTGGAGGCAGTCCTGAGAGCGGCTGGTTTCGGTCCCGTCTTCCGCGGCTGGATAGCTGCCTTGTACAGAGGCATCCGTTCGGTAATTCGCGTAAATGGACATCTATCGAGACCTTTCGACATTGCACGTTCGGTCCGTCAGGGATGCTCCCTCTCGGCGCTTCTATACGTATTGACTCTTGAGCCACTACTGCGGAAGCTGGCGACTCTAAGGGGCATCCCGCGAGAATTGGGATGCGGGACGAGCGTGTCTGCATACGCGGACGACGTCACCGTCATAGTGTCAAGCCACGAGCACATCGAGCGGGTCGGCGAGACACTGAAAGACTACGAAGCGGTGACAGGAGCAAAAATCAACCGGGAAAAGTCAGTGGGCCTGCGCGCTCGGCACCTGGAGAAGCAAGCCCATGCCGTCCACCAGTACCTCCGTCGTGGGACGCTGGACAGACGGCCCGGTTGAGTTGCTCGGGGTCTGGTTCGGTCCGGACCTCCAAATGGAGAAGAACTGGAACGAGATAACGAGTAGGGTGGTCACTCTCGCCCAGCAATGGGCCGAGAGGAAACTGTCCCTAAAAGGTCGGGCGGAGGTGGTGAACGCGTACATCGCGTCCATCATCTACTACCGCCTGACCGTCGTACCTTGTCCCGACCCTACCATCACCAAACTAGAACGCATCCTCTTCCGCTTCTTGTGGAAAGGATGCGTCCCGATGGTCAGGCGATCCATTTGCTGTCAACACCCGTTAAAAGGAGGGCTGGCATGCCGTGGTTGATGATGCGCAGACACGCGCTGAGACTGCGACATCTCCGGCTCTATGTAGACGACGGTGAACAGGTGTGGTCGCCGTTTGTGAGGCACGCATTCCCGCAACTCGTCTCCATGACCGAACTACAGTCGTGGATCAAAAGAGGCCGAGGAAGGGCGAATGGCACCGCGAGTGTCGCGTTGCTCTCAAGCAACTCTGCCGCCCCGGTCGACCTTGAGTGACTTCAACACAACAAAGCATTCTATAGGAGACTAGTGGAGGGGAGGTACGACGACGAGCTCGGGGCGAACCTGGGCGTCGACGAGGAATACCTGACCCGCCTGTTTCAAACGACTTTCGGCCCCGGACCTATGGACAACTTCCAGAAGATCCCTGGCCTGGCGGTGCTACCGAGAAGCGCTACCCGTTCGGATAAGCTCTATAGGCATGGCTCGAGAAACACGGGGCCGACCTGCCCGAGATGCGGTCAGAGCGACGAAACCGCTCTGCACGCATCGTGCAGTGTCCAGCAATTTCCCACCTGTGGGCTTATGTCGAACGACTGCTGTCACGTGTGGGACGTGTCGGTTTATCAGCCGAGTCTATCGTTAATATCGTCACGCCTCCTTCCTTCAAACGGGAAGGAAGAGCTATTTTTATCATACTTGTGGCTATGGCGAAGAATGTATCTGGTGGACGCGTCTGAAAGGATTAGAGACAAACACTTTCCTCTCTGGTCAATCTCTCATCAACTTCTTCAAGTATCACTTGAAGAAAAAGTGAGAGTAGAGAGGCAAGTTTTGTCTAGTGAATGTTTTAAAAAAAAGATGGGTGAATGTAGCAAGGATGGCACGTATGAATGACGAAGCCACCTTGACTATGATTCTATGAACCGTAAAAATTAACAGAGAGTTGCTTATTTGCAAAAAAAAAAAAAAAAAAAAATAACATGTGACTTCATTGACCGAGGTTACCGTGGTCTTTTCCGTAGGCTTTTCTTTCCACGGGTAAACCTCACCTGTCCTCCCCTTTACACTTCATATTGACATTTCTGTGATAACGATCCCTATGATCAATTTTTTTCCTCTCCCCCTTTTTTTTAACCCCCCCTTTTTTGTCCTCTTTCTCTCCTTTTACGATCCCTTTTGATCGACCCCCCCTTTTTTTATTATTTATTTATTTTTATTTTTTACCTTCAAAAGAAAAGCTCTACCTTTAAATTGTTCTATCTGTGTGCAGCCCTGCGTGGCTAATAAAGAAACATATCTATCTATCTATCTATCTATCTATCTATCTATCTATCTATCTAGAGTTGCTTATTTGCAAAAAAAATATATAACATGTGACTTCATTGACCGAGGTTACCGTGGTCTTTCTCCGTAGGCTTTTCTTTCCACGGGTCCTCACCTGTCTACACTTCATATTGACTTTCTGTGATAACGATATCTATTGATCAATTTTTTTCCTCTCCCCCTTTTTTTACCCCCCCTTTTTTTCCTCTTTCTCTCCTTTTACGATCCTTTTGATCGACCCCCCCCTTTTTATTTATTTTTATTTTATTTATTAATTTACTATTTCTAAACTCAAAATAAAGCTCTACCTTGTACTATCTATCTATCTCTCTATCTATCTATATCTATCTATATCTATCTATCTATCTTCTATCTATCTATCTATCTATCTATCTATCTATATCTATCTATCTATCTATCTACATATAAATACATCCATCCACACACACACACACACACTATTCAGAATATATTAACTTCGTTGCCATGCCTCAATTAGAATCCTCAATCAATAATTCATTAGCACAAACGACATACAGAAAGAGATCAATGAGAACAGTGACGCTCATGCCTTTCCTTGATATTGCTTACAATTCAAGCGAAGTTGGACTGTCAAAACGACATTAGAGACTGTTTTAGTCTCTAATGCGATTTCTCTAAACAAAACGAAAGTATCCTGCTGATTATATATGAGTAAAAAGAAATGCCGTATTTTAGGCCGTAACATCCTAATGTTTGACTTAGGTTAAACCTAAAAGTGCAGTGTTATTTACAAAACAAACAAGAGGGTTGTAATAATGTCAGAATGGAAAAGCGAAGGACTATTAGTATGAATGGCTACAAAGGTGTTTGTTATATCATAAGATAATGTTAATATGTACCGAAACGATAAAATTATTACCAGTAGCTTGCACATGTTCTACTGTTATGTAAGCATTAGCATAGCAGCAATTAGACCCATACTCTGACATCAGGCCGGTAGCGATTTTCATGGGTCAGTTGCTAGACTCTCTTATTTAATCGATCATAAAAGAGAAATAAGGGAGGATTTCCTTTAAATTTCGCTGATAAAACTCCAAACACAAATCATTTTGTAGTATTTCTCCGAGGGAAAAGCATTTAAGTGGAAGAAGGTGAAGATTTAGTGAGTAACTGAATAGGTCTAATTGTGATTATTACATCAGCTTGTGTAAACTCAAAGTAATTTTTTTTTATCTTCGATCAGTTAGGGGTTACTTGCGCTGGTTGGAGTTATCAGAACAACGAAAAGAGCATCAGAACGAGTTCTTTCTTTCTTTCTTTCTTTCTTTCTTTCT
>NC_042999.1:126396105-126426105 GCF_006345805.1 Octopus sinensis | reverse complement strand
GAGAATACGTACATAAGACAAAACATACAAATCAGCACACATACATACATACATACATACATACATACATACATACATACATACATACATACATACATACATACATACATATATACATACATACAACATGAATTCTCATATGTACAAGCATAAATTCTCTGCTCTCAAGGGTCCCGAACAAAACCTTTTACTAAGGGTCAGGTTAAAGCAAGAACATTCTGATACAATATCCATCGGTGCCTCATTTTATTTAACCTTATATTTTGACCTTAAGAGTTCTGTCTTTCGAACATTCAGAAAAGACAGCGATAGCAGCACCGGATCAATGATCATTATATGCAATAACAGCTTAAATCAACTAAAGAACTAATAAGCAAAAGAAAACGCCGCCAACCTCACGATGGCTCAATAAAATCAGTGAAGTTTGATAAGAATAAATCTATAATATTAGATGCTGGTAATTAAGTTGGTAGTACCTGACATGGTTAGTTAAGTTAGTAGTAGATGGCATGGTTAGCTAAGTAAGTAATATTTGGTATGGTTGAAGTTTCTAACCTTTGTTATTCAATTCATTTACCATGTTGTCATGGTGATGACCTTTCTAAATAAGTTTATAAATACGGTTCTTGAAGTTTGTATCATACATACCCACACACACTTCTCACAATTTGTAGGAATTTGAATATATGTATTTATTGAGTACATATCACATACACACACACATACATACATACATACATACATACATACATACATACATACATACATACATACATACATATACATGCAAACGGACATATATATGTATGCATATATATGTATGCATATATATCTACACACACATACATACATACCCACAACACACAATACTTTTCGTAACTTGCATGAATTTTTGATTCTGTGTTTGTGTGCGGGTCCATCGTGTATACGTACACAGTTCTGAGTATACACACACGCATACATACATACATACATACATACATACATACATACATACATACATACATACACAGACACAGACACACACACACACACACACGCACACACGCACACACACACACACACAAACACATACACACACACACATACACACATACGCACACACACATATATGTGTGTGTGTGTGTGAGCGTATGTGTGTATGTGTGTGTGTATGTGTTTGTGTATGTGTACATCTTGACAGGAGAGAGAATTTACATTCATTGAGTACATATATTATAATTACATATATTTTGTGTTTATACGTTGCATGTACATTTGTCACGGATACATTCACACGCACTTGCACACACGCATAGACACACACACACGGACACACATACACGGGCACACACACACACACACACACACCACACACACACACACGGATACACACACATGGACACACATACACATACATATGTGTTATATATTGATGATTGTGCGTAACTGTGACTGCAATATCATTTAGTGACCTTTCGAAAAATCCATAACTAACCACTCCCCCGTATACAAAGTGCTATTAAAAAGAATTCTTTGAAATCTGAGAGTTACCTTCAAAGCTATCTATGTTATTGATTATAATAATAATCATGTTTTGATTTTCATCCAAAGAAATACGTAAAAAATATATCCTGACCTTTATTATTGCAAGTATTTTTTTTCACTCCAAATTTTCCCACTGGGTCGCTCTTTTGTACTAGAGTGAAAAAAGTTGAGTTCAAAGCAAAGTACTTCCGTGTGTAAGCAGAAATGCAATAATTTTGCCATTTAAGTAGAAATAACTTGCTGATCTTGGCGTATCCATCAGTTGAGACACTTTTAAAACTAAAAGTCAGCAATTAGTTGTTAAAATAATCATAAAAGAATGCGAAAAAATAGTCCGAATCTCTATGCTTTTCACTTTGATCTGGACAAACAAGAAAGAGAGAAGGAAAGAAATAAAGAAAGAGGGAAAGAAAGAAGGAAAGAAGAAGTAGTAAACAAAATAAACATGGTGTCATTGTTTTTTTTTTGTACAATCGTTATATCATAGTGTTCCGGTGGCACTAAGTAAAACAGTCGCAACCTATTTTTGTAGACATTGATGACACGTGTTTGGGTGAATTGGAATTTTCTTGTCTGCCCATCTCTTGTTATTGACATTCCACAACCCTTTTACTCGACAGCTGTGAAATATAGTTAAGATTAACTCCAATTAAGACTAAGATTTAGATGTTTAATTTTAAGTTCGATATATCTTTATTTTATATGCTGTCAGTGGTAGCTGAGATATTTACTTCGTTTAGATTTTGTTGGATTAACCCAATAGTAACCAAAAACCAGTAAGGCATTGTATATATAGCAGAGTTAACTATCTTTATAAGGCTATTTCGATATCTTATTTCTTTATTGCCCACAAGATGCCAAACACAGAGGAGACAAACGAGGACAGACAAACGGATTAAGTCGATTATATCGACCCCAGTGCGTAACTGGTACTTAATTTATCGACCACGAAAGGATGAAAAGCAAAGGCAACCCCGGCGGAATTTGAACTCAGAACGTAACGGCAGACAAAATATCGCTAAGCATCTCGCCCGGCGTGCTAACGTTTCTGTACCCTTGATGTAGTTCTCAGGGAGATTCAGCGTGACACAAAGTGTGAAGGCTGGCCCTTTGAAATACAGGTACTACTCATTTTTGCCAGCTAAGTGGACTGGAGCAATGTGAAAATAAAGTGTCTTGTTCAAGGACTCAAGGTGCCACCGGGAATTGAACTCACGACCTTACGATCATAAGCCTAATGCCCTAACCACTAAGCCACGAGCCTTCACGTATATATAATATAACATATATATATACACACATCTATATACATATATGTATATATGTATTTCTTTACTACCCACAAGGGGCTAAACACAGAGGGGACAAACAAGGACAGACAAAGGGATTAAGTCGACTACATCGACCCCAGTGCGTAACTGGTACTTAATTTATCGACCCCGAAAGGATGAAAGGCAAAGTCGACCTCGGCGGAATTTGAACTCGGAACGTAACGACAGACGAAATACGGCTACGAATTTCGCCCGGCGTGCTAACGTTTCTACCAGCTCGCCGCCTTAACATGTATATATATATATGTATATATATGTGTGTGTGTGTGCGTGTGTGTGCGCGTGTACGTATGTGTGTATATATATATATATATATATATATATATATATATATATATATATATATATATATATATATATATATCACTATATATTTACTTACATATGTATGTATATGTTTATACATATACATACATCTATACATACATGTGTGCATGTGTACGTGTGCGTGCGTGTATGTGTGTGAGTATGTGTGTGTGTGTGTGTGTGTGTGTGTGTGTGTGTGTGTGTGTGTGTGTGTGTGTTTATATACATACATACATACATACATACAGATGAATATGTAGCTATATAGATTGTGAAATACCCACAGAAGATTGATTCGATTTGATAGTTGTGTCTGAAGTCGCATCTGTGAGATGCTGTGAAGGAGAATGAACGTCTGAAACCCAGTATTATATTGCAAATAATTTAGTAAACAAACAGACGAACGAAATCTATTTCCAACAGATTTCGAATTCAGCAAAATGTTTTCAATTGGCTCGTCCTGTCACCTTCTTTTAGCTAATTCTTCTTGAGGGATGAGTTAATTGTGGCAAGTTAAAATATATTATAATACTTTACTATCTTATCTGAACAGTAGCGCAGTAGTGTATTCGTTAATTGAGCGTAATCAGTAACTGAAATGAAAACAAAAATAAATAAATAAATAAATAAAAACAAAATAAGATATTTTTTCATTACATTTGTGCTTGTGAGCAATGCTCAACATCTTGGAAATACATCGATAGAGGTGGTAATGAATAGGTACTGGCGAATAGATATAAAGATGTGTGGAAGGAACTAGAGGCTTTGGTTGGTTCAAGAGAAGATGGATATATATACATACATACATATATAAGTACATATATATATATATACATATATATATATATATTATATATTATATATATATATATATATATATATATATATATATATATATATATATATATATATATATATATATATATATATATATATATATATAATATATATATATATATATACAATTGTTTGTTTGTATTCCACCTGCCTTCGTCTTTTGTTTATTTTCATAAAGCTTCCCGTTATATATATATATATATATATATATATAGATATATGCGAGTGGAAGTCAATTATCCGCACTTTCGCCATAACATAACTTTATTATTATTGTCACATTACCTCTTGCGCATGCGTGCTTATAGTTGGTACTATTGTGATCACGTGATCGAAGTTTGAGCCTGGTTGTGCCATTTTTCTTTCTGGCTTTACGGTGTAAGCATGGCCACTCCACTAGCAATGTGCACCAAAGAAGAACGAAGAGCAGAGATCCGATTTTTCTGGTTGGAAGATGTGTCAAGTGCCGAAATTCATCGGAGGCTTTTAGCAAAATACGGGGACAATGCACTACCGCATAGAAGTGTGATTGAGTGGGTCGAGAAATTTAAAAGTGACCGGACAAGCATAATGCCCGAAGAGGGAGCAGGTTGCCCGTCCACCTCCATCACTGACGAGAAGATTTAGCCAGTTTGAGAAATGGTAATAGTGAACAGGTTCGCCATTACCATCTCTCGGATCACTACTCTTTGTTCTTATTTGGTACATATTGCTAGTAGAGTGGCCAGGCTTACACCGTAAAACCAGAAAGAAAAATGGCACGATCAGGTTCAAACTTCGATCACTTGACCATAATAGTACCAACTATAAGCACGCATGCGCAATAAGCAATGTGACAATAATAAAGATATGTTATGGCGGATAATTTTGACTTACCTTCGTATACACACACACACACACACACATACACACACACACACACACACACACATATATATATATACAGTGTGCGGCAGAAAGGTTGCCCTGATTTCAAAGGTTAATAATAATAATAATAATAATGATAATAATAATAATATATATACGTATATATATATATATATATGTATATATATATATATATATATATATATATATATATATATTATATATATATATATATATATATATATATATATATATACATATATATATACCTTTCAACTTCCGTTATTTCAACATGTGACCTCGTGAGCACCGCCAGTAATTTTTTTTCCTCTGTCTTCCCTTCTCGGGATCTTTCCTTCTCCTTTGTTTCCGACGAAGAGCTCCGCTCGAAACGTTAAACCCTCCTTCTTCCCTTCTTTCCTGAGCGTCCAATAATACTTTATTTGTTCCACGTCCTCGCGTTGCTGTGTTTTCTTGTTTGATTAACTTTATATATATATATATATATTATATATATATATATATATATATATATATATATATATATATATATATATATATATATATGAAAAAACAAGTCAGGATAGAAAATGCTAAAATAATTTTATAAAGAACATTTCAGTACCGGCTTCAGTCATTGAGACTTCTTCAACTGTAACAATTAAATAATTAAATTTAGAAAAATTAAAAGAAAAGTTTTTTTAAAAGAATATTTGTATAGTGTTCAAATATAAGTGGCATTTTCCTTGTTTCTGCTTGTCTCTGTCTCTCTTGTTTACTCTTGTGGGTTCCACGCACACACATATGCACACACACACATATATATATGTATGTATTTATGTATGCATGCATGTATGTATGTATTTGTTTTGGAAATTACTTTAAATTGGATCGGGTAGTGAGGCCCGTTTCAGGAGTTCCAGCATTTTGAGGAATGTAGAATCACCTCTTAGCCATTATTGCTTCCAGAGCTACTCTGATCCAGAATTGTAGCACCTCTCAGGGTCCTAGCTACAGGTTAATTAGCATGCCTTTAGTAAAATAAGGAGCATATGACATCTTGGTCATTCACGCCATTCTTCGCTATTCCCAGTCGTCTTGCCACTGGATTGAAGATGGTCACAGACGAAAGTGTGGGGTTGATGGTGCGTGACTCTTCTTGTTTTTAAACAAAGTCACTGCTCAAGTCATTAATAATCCTTTAGCATAAATGGTGGTTCCCCTCCTTTCGACGGATGGATACTTGGCAAAGAAAAAATGAGGAACACCTTTAATCGAATATTGAATTTTATTGGATTCTGATCAATCTGACTAATCCCGGAGGAAGAAGCTGCCAGTTTGCTTCAATACTCAACCATTTCAGTATCTACAGAAGACTGGAGCTAATAATTTGCATACGATAAGTGTATAGTTTTTTGTTTTTTGTATGCTCGTCTGTTGTCGATGTATATATGCATACATTTTGCAAGAGAGGGCAAGTGCATCTTCTCTATCGCCCCTCTCTCTGTATATATATATATATATATAATATATATATATATATATATTATATATATATATATATATTATATATATATATATATATATAATATATATATATATATATATATATTATATTATATTAAATTAGAGACAAAACCACTATTAGGCAAATCAAACAATGAAAAACTTAAGCCAATACATATGATTAATTTATATTATTTAAATATGTAACAAAACTATTAAAAAATATAATTAATATCACACTACGATCGTTTCATGCCTGCTGTCTTCAAATTTTTGAGTCGCAGTCATTCATCAGGTGGTTTAAATATCTAAAATATAATCAATATTTTTAATAAGAATAATAATAACTCAAACGCGATATATATAGGGTCTACTTCCTCTAAAATAAAATTAAGAATCGCACAACATTTGAATTCGTTTAAAAATAAAAACTTAATTAACTCCACTGGACTTAGCAAGTACATTTGGAGACTTAAATCCCAAAATATTAATTATAATTTATCTTGGGAAATAATTAGTAAAACTAAATCATATACAATAGGAGCGAATTTTTGTTATTTGTGCTCTAATGAGTTTAAGGAAATTTTATTTTATAAGTATGATAATTTACTGAATACCCGTGATGAGCGCAAAATAAAATGCAGACACAAGTTACTTTACTTATATAAATTTTCTTGATAAATAATATTATTTATTAGCCTAATTAGCTCCCTATTTATTGTTTTATGTATTAGTATTATAAATCTACCATGATTTGTAGTACATATTTAATAGTTTATTTTAGTTATTTAGGTTTGTTTTTAATTATAGTTAGATTATAGATGATTTTTCATTGTATTAATAAATTTTATTACTGAATAATAATATTTTAATGGTTTATTGAATATTGAGTCTGGTAAGTTACATTTTATTTATTTTATAAATTTTGTTAAATTTTTGTTATATTTCTATTATAATTTCGTAAATTATAATTTTGTTATATTAATCTATTTGTATGTAATCTCTTTATATTTGAAATAGTTTTATTTAGTTGTTTACTTAATCCATTTTATTCAATATAGAAGTATAGATTAGTAGTAATTTTTTAGATTTAACTTAGTATTTACCTCTATTATGTATTGTAGTATGATTATAGGCATTTATATATCTATTTTTATTTATAATATATTGGATGTGTGTGTTTGTATATATGTGTATTTGATGATGTCTATATATATATATATATATATAAGATATATATATAATATATATTAATATATATATATATATATATATATATATATATATATATATATATATATATATATATGTATGCATTTATTTATTTGTATGTGTGTGGGTGTGTATATATTGGTGTAAGTGTATATATTGAGTATTGTATGTATGTACATGCATGTATGAGTGTGCATATGTGTATGGGTGGAAGTGTGTGTATATATGTGTGTATATATGTATATGAATGTATGTGAGTATGTATGTGTATATGTGTATGTATATGTATATGTATGTATATGTGTATATGTGTATATATGTATATATATATGTATATGTATGGATATTTTCTTATATATTTATGTATACGTATGTATAGTTATACTACTAATTTTGATTAGTATATATAGATTTGTTATGATCACTAATTTTAGCTTATAATTATAAGGGTATGGGAAATAATTTATAATATGTAGTGGGGTTACTTTTTAAATTTATTTTTATGTATTTATTAATCTTATTAGATTTTTAGAATATATTTAATAATAAGTGGTTTTTAATCATTTAATTTATTTTGTATTAAGTTTCATTTATCATAGTTATTTTATTAATAAATATTATAGTATAGAGAGATTTTATTCTTTATTTGTGAATTCATTCTTTTTACAATGATAAACATATAATTTTCCATTCATAATCTTTAATAAACGTAGGTTCCTCACGCGTAAAGAATTCTTCAACAATTTGTTCTTTTTTTTTTTTTGCTAATAACGTAATTCCATGAGTATTCTTATAAACGCTGTATAAGACGTTTTTTGATTCAAAATTCTAGTTCATTGTTTAAACCTCGCCAAGAAAAGTATGTATCTTTTTAAGATCTTCAAATTGTAAATTTTTAATATTGTATAAGCCTTTGGAGTAATAATATTCTCCTTATGTAAATATTGTTGTTTATGTAATGATCTAATTATCGTAATTTTCTATGTTATTAGATATTAAATAAATTAGATAAACTTTGATAAAATTAGATATGTTTCGACTAAAGATTGTCTAATTTAATAGCATAATTTATATTAGATAATTATTCCCATTCATAATTATGTTTATAGTACTTATAGTATTTATTTAATACTATATTACTAAGAATTGAATATTTCTATTAGTATTTTACATAAGATTTTGAAAGTCAGTTTAAGTTAGTTTATTTGTATTTTGAAATTAGCTATTTCATCTTTAAATATGAAAAATTAAATTTATTAGGTTTTCATTATATACAAGTATTTATAGAGATTATTTTAGATCTTGATTATAATATTTATATATATTTTCATTGATAATTTATATGTATTAGTCATTTTAAATATTTATGTAATTAGATATAGACTAATATTGATATTAGAATATGGGTTTTCTACCTTATAAATTAAAGTTAATATTTAACATTATAGTCGATTTCGATATTTAATAATATTTAATAATAGAGTTTATTATAAGTAAAATTATTATATTATATATATTATTTATATCTTAAAAATATTGATTATATTTTAGATATTTAAACCACCTGATGAATGACTACGACTCAAAAATTTGAAGACAGCAGGCATGAAACGATCGTAGTGTGATATTAATTATATTTTTTAATAATTTTGTTACATATTTAAATAATATAAATTAATCATATGTATTGGCTTAAGTTTTTCATTGTTTGATTTGCCTAATAGTGGTTTTGTCTCTGATTTAATATAATATAATATTTTACTATAAAATTGGATTCAATCCTAAATCTGATTTTTCCCTGTAAGTTTGGATTTATTCCCTAATATTTATTATATATATATATATATATATAGATAGAGAGAGAGAGAGAGAGAGGGAGAGAGTTAGTTCAATAGATAGATAGATAGATAGATAGATAGATAGATAGATAGATAGATAGATATAGATAGATAGATAGATAGATAGATAGATATGGCGATATCATTTATCTGTTTCTTTCAGCTATTAGGCATCAATCATACTGGAACAACTTGAAGAATTTTAGTCGAACGAATCGACCCAAGTAATTATTTTTTAGAAGCCGGATATATATCCTACTGGTTTATTTTGCAGAACCGGTAAGTTATGTGCACGTAAATACATTAACACCGATTGTCAAGCGGTAGTAACACACACACACACGCACACACACACACACACACACACACACACACACACACACACACACACACACACACACACACACACATGTATACGACTGGTTTTCAATTTATGTCAACCAAATTAACTCACAAGGCTTTGGTCGGCTCGATGTACCACGCAGTGGAACTGAACCAGGAAGAATGTGGTCGGGAAGCAAAGTTCTTACAACACAACCTCTCCCCATCCCACACAGAAGGAAAAACATAGCGAAAGAGAGAGAAAGAGGAAGAAAGAGAATTAGAGGAAAACAAAAGAGAGCGCGAGAGGAAGAGATAGAAAGAAAAAGGGAGAAAATATCTGAAATAAAAGAGAATAAAATTAAGAGATAAAGAGGCATGGAAAAAGGATGAATGTAGGAAATAAAGAATGAAGCATTTGAAACTAAAAGATTCTTTCAAAAAAAGGTGAATGAGATAAAAAAAATATTAATTAATATTTCAATGAAATTTAAGGTGGCTAGCTGGCAGAATCATTAGCACGCCGGGGGAAATGCTTTGTGGCTTTTCGTCTGTCTCCGTGTTCTGAGCTCAAATTCCGTTGGGGTTGACTTTACCTTTTATCCTTTCGGGCTCGATAAAATAATTACTAGTTGTAATCGACTTACTCCCTTCTCGAACTTGCTGGCCTTGTGACAAAATTTTTGGAGCCATTGTTCATAGGTATCGCTCATTTCAGAAAGGAAGTAATTTATAAAATATGTAGGAATTATTATGCAGAAAATTGGTGCCTATTTCGTGGTATGTTCATATGTGAAACGCACGAAAGTTTTCTGCTAGACCTTGAGAAATTTCAACACAGAAGAGTGGGGTAGGGGAGAGAGACAGAGAGAGAACTAAAACAAAAAAAAAAAACAAAAAAAAAACGAAAGGGACCTAGCATCAATGAAAACTTATTAAAACCAGCAAAGTGAAACTAAAACCTTAATTACGTAAGATTAACCTCCCCCAAACAAAACCCCAGCTGTTTGAAGCTTATTTGTTATTAGGGTGCAATTTCAAATTATTAAATATCATTTCCGTCAATTTCTTAATGCCTTTTATACTACAGCGCTGGCCAAAAGTATGGGTATTCATGATTAAATAAACATTTCTCAAGATTTTAAAGACTTCTTAAACTAAATATATTTGATTCTAGTAACCTATTAAAAAATAATGTGGAAGTTAAAAATATCGCCTAATTAGAAATGACATTTGATTAAGTTAAACTGAAATATTTTTAAGGATAATTTTCTTAGTCTTTTAGATATTTAAACATTGGTTGAACATGGCAAAATGTTAGTTCTTATACAAAATTTATCTTTCCCTGTTTACGCAACAAAAGGGGATGGGCGTTCTAACCATTTCTGTTTTGAAAACAATACAATTATTTTGGCGACAGAACTGCCATGAACTCATAATTAAAAAAATATATATATACGAAGAAGTAATGATTTTTACAGATCTTTTTGACTGCGATTGTAAGATATCGCACGCTGAAATTAATACATGCAAGGGCCGCTGCGCGAAAATTAGGCTAAGAGTAATTTTTAAAGCGTATGATATACTTTCGGCTAATCGCTTCAGTTGTTAGATAACGAATTTTGTATTAAAGTCCAGTTGAATGCATACTCCTGAAGGTCAAACAGCGTAAGTATCCCAATGCTATTAATTCCGAGCCAAATGTATTAATTAACTTTTAATCGTTAAACTAATGTAAAGAAATCATTATGAAAAAAAAAAAATGGGGGTTAACTAACGTCAACAAACATATCCGGTGTAAATGGGTTCATTGGCATTTTGCGTTCAAATTTGCGATTTCCGTTCTGTTCGAAGCAGAAGAGAAATTTATCTTACATAATTGAGTGAGAGAATGATAATAAATAAAACAGTCCTCGGTAATATTTCACTATTTTGAACAATTTAAAACGAAATAAAAATGAAAAAAGTACTACTTTTAAGTCATGCCTTTCACAATGCTCTATGCATTTTATATTACATATTTCAAGAGTTGACAATTACACTAAAATTGGCTCCCACCACCAAAAAAGAAAAAAAATTATATATTCATTCCTTCATTCATCTTCATTGCTCATTTATTCCTGTGGGATCAGTGGAAGCAAAGTCTTTAGGTATACCTTCTTAAGAGTCTTATCAGAAGCAGCCGTCAGCAAAATGATTCGGCTGTTCCTAAGTAAGACCAACTGAAGCTATGGATATTGTCCAACTATTTCGCTCATGAATTACATCAATTTCTCTTTCCAGTTGGTCTTTCCCGTAAAATTCTGTTGTGTACTTCATTTCTCATACATTTTAACCACATGCACGCAGTAACAGAGTTGGGGCTTCTCAATGCGGAGAAGTAGCGGCTTGATTTGAAAGGACTCCCTGAACTCTGAACTCTGCACCTTCCCGAGTAATGTTACTCCAGCGACTCTTCTGAGCCATTCAGGTATTTAATAATAAAGAAATTGTATTCACAATCGTATTCTAACAGTTGCCACTGAAATACTTGATAATAGGTAAGGGTATTCATAAAACAACAGTATATATCATAAAAATTTTTCCAATACGTAACGAAAACTTTGGTTGGTATTTCAGCTAAATTCTAATGAAATAAAATTAAGGTATCAACAATTTTATTTTTTCTTGGAAATATTTGATATATTTATAAGGTGGCGGGTTGGTAGAATCGTTAGCACACCGGGCAAAATGCTTCACGTTCTAAGTTCAATTCGCCCAGGTCGATTTTGCCTTTCAACATTTCGGGGTCAATAAAATAAGTACTAGTTGAACGCTAGAGTCGATGCAATCGACTTGACCCTCCCCTGAAATTGCTGCCATTGTGCCAAAATTTGAAACCAATATTTCATATATTTATCAAAATTACAGATTATTCAGTTGGGTTCCCTATACGTTAGAGCAACAAAAAATTTCTATGTCAACAATGGCCTCTATTTTTGCAGGAGACGATAAAATATGTAAGAATAATATATTGGGTCGATTCAATCGAATATACTTCTCCTCCGCAATAATTCTGCTTAGCGAAAATAAAAAAAAGCCAGCAATAATTCTATTCTTGTAACAATAAATGATCTTTATTTTTTCCTATAATTTAATATATTACACCACACTGTACTGTTTACAATAAACTTAAACTTATTACGATACATTATTACAATATATATTTCATAACTAAGTATTTATATTGCATTACACTTCTGCGTATACCTTACAAATATGTATATATAGTATTACATTCCATTGTTTAGTTTATATTGACATAATACTTTGTAGTCTTTACCTTAGAGTAACAAATTTTGTATTGCACTATTGTATACTCGTATTTTTTATAATATGCTGTATCACGTCACAATCTTTATAATTACATATATTTCATTGCATTGTATTTTATAACTCATAATTACATATAATGTATAGAGAGGTAGTATGTAGTCACGTCGCCTGCTAGATATAGCAGATAAACCTCGGTCAAATTATACTCTATTATCTTAAAAAAGGAAAGATACATGGGATTATATACAAGGTGTTTATAATAATTTTAAAATTAACATCGAAGACTGTGAAGTCTTGTATAAAAATAAATGGAGAATAGGACTTAAAAAAAAAGAAGCGAGAAAAAGAATTAAGAATAAAATAAAATAAAAAATTATAAAGGCTACACACCACTATACATTCACTCGCCAATCACACATAAAATTTTGATACAGTTATAGTATGCTCTTGTGCTTCCACAAGAGTATTACTTCACATTTGCACACTCATGGAAAAACATCCACTTTTTATAAAACTCATCTTGCTTACTTTTATTGTAAGATTTAGTTTCCTTTTCAATATGATACCTGTCTTGAACAAAGTATCTAAAATGTTTGAGGTTAAGAGTAGGTGTCTATAATTTACCTTCATAAATAGAAATTTCAGGAAATAAAAAGTGAAAAATATGTGTAACCCAGCAGAGTTTATTAGCAAACAAAGTTTTATTAGAAAAATAAGAACACTTTCACGTTGGTTGCACGTAGCACATCTAGATGATACAATACAATAAATTGTCGAAGTTGTAAAGGTAATTTATGAACACCATATACATATATATGTATATATATATATATGTGTGTGTGTGTGTGTGTGTGTATATATATATATATATATATATGATAGATCGCTAGCTACTACACATTCTTCTTTATTTTCTCTCCTTGTTTCTTTCTGTGTTCCTTTCTGTGTTTCTGTGGAAGAGCGTAGGCTCGAAACGTTAAAGACTTTTTCACTTTCCGAGCGTTATACTAATACATCTGTTTGTTGTCTACACCACCTGTCTTCGTCTTTTTTTTGTTTTTGTGAATATATACATATTAACATAATATTTATAAACAAACCCGAAAGGCTTTGTAAGTTACAGAGAGAAAGCTACTATGGAAGATTCATAGTATAATAATAACTGTATAATAATATATCATAATAATATTTATTCTCCGATTTGAATCGACAATTTTTAAATACAAGCAAATGTCCGAAAAATGATGAGCTAACCTCAGGCAGGATCGAACCCACAAATCAACGCTTATACGGATCCTTGCGCATCCGATTGGCCCAACGCTGACCCATCAATTTCAGTGAATTTTAGTTAATATATACTTAAACTGTCTAATACTACATAGAATATTTATAAACAAACCCGAAAGGCTTTGTAAGTAACGGAGAGAAAGCTACTATGGAAGACTCATATAATATTCTTTTCTACTCTAGGTACAAGGCCCCAAAATTTTTGTGGGGAGGTGGCCAGTCGATTAGATCGTCCCCAGTACGCAACTGGTACTTGTTGTGTCTC
This sequence comes from Octopus sinensis, assembly GCF_006345805.1. Taxonomy (NCBI): domain Eukaryota; kingdom Metazoa; phylum Mollusca; class Cephalopoda; order Octopoda; family Octopodidae; genus Octopus; species Octopus sinensis. Next base: position 126,411,493 of record NC_042999.1, on the reverse strand, counting down.
GTCGACACTGTTATGTCCTTCTTTGAACTCACTGTATATGTCACTTTATAACGTGGACTTATAACAATACAAAGATAACTCAGAAACAACACGTAACAAACAATATCTCTTCTCAACGACTTCTACGACTATGTTCACAAAGCGTTTGCACACACTACACTGCCCTTCACTGACAGTGCGCATGCGCCATTATATGGTTTAGGAAAGTTGATTTGCTATCCCACAGGGGTGTCAGGATCTCACCACAACAACTCTGATAGGCGAGGGAGCCCGGAAATAACCAAACAAGCTGGCTTTACTGATGATGACTACGGAAATAGCCGAAATTGGCCGGTCAGTCTAAGGAATTCTCGGTTCGGTGTTCGGGGAGATTACAGCCCCTATCAGAGTATACGTTATGTGCTTTATAACAGCAGTGGAGTATTTTAGCTCCTACTTCTAGCAAAGTAGGTGTTATTCACACCCTTAATCAAGTTTAATTGACGACTATAGTTTTCCTTTACGGTATAACATTGCAAACAAATGTTCTTATTAATTTTTTTATATAGGTATTTATATAGTTACAGAACAGATTTACATGGAGTACAGAAGATAGAGAAAACTGAGGGGAGAGGGCACGGTATTTCAGGTCCGATTGCTGTATATATCAAGTACTTTAGGCGTTGCTGTGTGGTAACAAGCTTATCAACCACGTGGTTCCGGGTTCAGTCTCACTGCATGGCACTTTGGGGCAAGTGTCTTCTGCTATAGTCTCGGGCCGACCAAAGCCTTGTGAGTGGATTTGGTAGACGGAAACTAAAAGAAGTCCGTCGTATATATGTATATATATGTATATATATATATATATATATATATATATATATATAATATATATATATATATATATATACATACACACACACATATATGTGTGTGTGTGCGTATTTACATATATATACATATGGGGTGGGGAGATCTGTGTCAGTGTTTGTACTCTACATTCGCTTGACAACCGGTGTTTGTTTGTTTACGTTCCCGTAATTTAGCGGTTCCGCAAAGGAGGCTGATAGAATAAGTAACAGGCTTTAAAATAAGCGTTCCCGCAGTCCAAAGAGTGAACCAATTAAAGATGCGAAGTGCCCCAGTTATTCTTTTGACAAAGGCGGCAAGCAGGCAGAAACGTTAGCACGCCGAGTGAAATGTTTAGCGGTATTTCGTCTGTCTAAGTTCTGAGTTCAAATTCCACCGAGGTTGACTTTGCCTTTCATCCTTTCGGGGTCGATAAATTAAGTACCAGTTGCGTACTGGCGTCGATCTAATCGACTGGCTCCCTCCCCAAATCTTTGGGACCTAGTGCCTAGAGTAGAAAAGAATATTTGTATTGACAACTGAAACTTTTCGGTCGAGTACTGCAGTGTATAGTATGATGTAATGTGTAGCAATAGTTTTTCAGATGCACATATTTAATATCAAAATTGTGGGAGACCTGTATGTCTGTCGTAACAATTAGATTCATAAAGTCAACAATTTTCATCTTTACAACAAAGTACATGTATTAAATCGGTCATCTGAAGTTCATCCCCCTGCTTACAGTGGTGATCAAATTATTTCACCAAGAAAAAAAAAATCAAATCAAATCCTGGCGCCTCTTTTTCATTCGTGTGTGTTTGTGGGTGTGCGTGCATGCGTGTTTGAGAGAGGAGGGATTGGGGAGAGAGAGGCTGATATAAAGGGAGGTCATAGTAAATGAGTATGAAGGATTAAAGATGACAACTGAAATAGTCACATATGGTCCTCTGCTTCCAAATAAGTCTACTAGTATCAGAACTGTACGTAACTCGATAGCTTAACGTTCTCTGTGTTCAGCTCAATGTTTGTAATTAAGTATACCAAATAATCAACGAAGGAAGACTTAATAATACTTGATCAACGCTGATATGGTGCATGGAACCATGTACATATGAGCAGTCGCTTACACACACCGATACAGAAATACACACACACACACCACACACACGCACATACACACGTACACAAGCTTACAGTCACGCAAACACATACACACACATACACATACCTACATATGTACGTACGTACATACAATGAATGTATTCTCCTTTTGTCTCGACGTCGAGTTTCCGATTCTCAGGTTTTACAACCGTAAGTGAAGTTAAATTGCTTTAATCGAAAATTTAAACGTGCTGCTGTCTCCGATCGTCACAGTTATTTCTTTTGACTAGCTATACGTACACAGATGCATACACACGCTTACAAACACAAACACACATGAGTACGCACACGCAAGTGTACGTGCGCACACACTCATGCATACGCACACATGCATATATATAGATATAGATGTAGATTTATATATATTTGTATGTTTGTATGCATGTATACAAACACACATACATATGTAGGACAAAAATGGCTAGCAACTAGATCTATTGTGAAAGTCGCTCTGCTGTCTTCGTTTTGGAATGGGAAGCAATTTTCCTCTAATCTAATGGTTATGGCAAAAGAGATTGTACAATAAATAAAGACTGAAAAGAGTGAGATCAGATACACTCCACTTCGCCAAAGTTCTCGTCAATTTCTTGTAAGTTCTACTTAAAAAGGAAGGTTATGAGAGAGAGCGAGAGAGAGAGAGAGAGAGAGAGAGAGAGAGAGAGAGAGAGAGAGAGGGAGAGAGGGAGAGAGAGAGAGAGGGGGAGAGAGAGAGGGAGAGAGGGAGAGGGAGAGAGAGAGAGAGGGAGAGGGAGAGAGAGGGAGAGAGGGAGAGAGAGAGAGAGAGAGAGTGGTGTAGCTCTTCAGTATATTTTCTGAAAGGGCGGTGAGAGTGGTGATTATGGCCAGATTAATATAGGCACCAATAGGCCTTTCGCTGTTGACCCTGGCTGCTGTCCGCCCCCACTCCTGTTTTTTTCACAACATTTTTCATGATGTTTTCTCATACTCGATTCTATGTAAAGAAGCAAAAAAGCTTTTATATCAAGAAGCTCACCTCCTCCTCAGATGCCTTAAAATTTACAGTGATGAGAAAAATCCATTGAAAACCTGATGGATTTCCAGAACAACGTGCAGAAGAAGCACGTTGTCAAGATATCTTGCAAACAGACGAGAACAGAGCTTAAGAACACAGGAAAGAGAGACAGCTAGTAGAAACCATATCAACAGTTTATAGGTAGCTGTATAAAGGCAACAGGAAGTTGTAAGCCTCTTTCTACCCACTCTTAGATCCAAAAAGCTTACCAGAGTGTTCAGACGAGCCATTTCGGGTTCTTTATGCACATAAAAAACGAAGGTGATCAGAATTGTGGGGAGATTTTCTTTCAGTCCCGGTAGCGTTTCCTCAAATTTATGTGTCGGTGTATTGCTGTTTTTTATGTCTTTCTTTTAAATTATACATTTTGATTATATCTGTATTTCGTATAGTCATCTATTTATTTTGTGTTTTTATTTTCTATAACTCTAAGAATTTTAACATATATTCACATATTATGTAACGTTCTTGCCTCTAATTTTTTTTACAATTTTCATGTACATCGTCACACGATTTATATCTCCTTTGTAACAAGTTAACTTATTTTGCCGTCAGAACTCATGTATGGATGGGTTCTGCCGGCAAAATAGCCCATTAGTCTTGATGCTGTTGCTGCTGCTGCTGCTGCTGCTGCTGCTGTTGTTGTTGTTGTTGTTGTTGTTGTTGTTGTTGTTGTTGTTGTTGTTGTTGTATTATTATTATTATTATTATTATATTATTATTATTATTATTATTATTATTATATCTACACATATGTGCACACGCAAACATATACACGCACATACGCACTTATATGAGCACCCGTTGTCTTTGTAAACAGGGAGATAAAGAATGGCCTTCTTAATATCAAATGACATAAAAGCCAATTACCCATGTCGCTGCATGAGAATGGAATTATGTAGAATTTACATGTAAGAATATTTTATAATTAATAAATATGTTATATTACACAAGAGGAATGTTTGCCGCTGTTAGCATAAAGCAAATGCATTCCAATTGAGAGTTTCTCATGAACAAGTTCACTTCATCTCCCGAATGAAAAAAAAAAAGAAAAAAATACACTGCAAATATAAAAATACACACAAATACAAGACAGACAGTGAAATGTTAAACTTAAAATACGCATTCTCACACAGTGAATATTGCACATATAAACTACAACCGTGATATTTTGACAATTCAATCTTCAAATCCTTACATACACTTCAGGACACTACGAATTGTTATTTAGATAGATTAAACATGAAAAACATTCAGGCTTACATCAAGATAGTGTTAGTCCACACTGGTGAAAGTTTCATGCGAAGTTTCGTCTTACAAACCGTCCTCAGACAATAAATCGGTTTGGAAATTACAGCCTAATGACAGCTAGTCAGCCGAATCTTTGAAGTTATATTGAACTTTTCTTTGTAAATAAAATCTATCTATCTATCTATCTATCTATCTATCTATCTATCTATCTATCTATCTATCTATCTATCTATCTATCTATCTATCTATCTATCTATCTATCTATCTATCTATTCTATCTATCTATCTATCTAACTGTTTGTCTGTCTATCTGTCTGCCTCTCTGTCTGTCTGTCTATCTAACCGTTTGTCAGCTGAATCTTTGAAGTTATGTTGAAGTTTTCTTTGTAAACATAATCTCTCTCTCTCTCTCTCTATATATATATATATATATATATATATATATATATATATATATATATATTTAGATTTGTCTGTGGGACGAGTCGGTTTATCAGCCGAGTCTATCGTCAATATTGTCACGCCTTCTTCCTTCAAACGGGAAGGAAGAGCTATTTTCATCATCCTTGTGGTTATGGCGAAAGAATGTATCTGGTGGACGCGTCTGAAAGGATTGGAGACAAACACTTTCCTCTCTGGTCAATCTCTCATCAACTTTTTCAAGTATCACTTGAAAAGGAAAGTGAGAGTAGAGAGGCAAGTTTTGTCTAGCGAATGTTTGAAAAAAAGATGGGTGAATGTAGCAAGTATGGCACGTATGAATGACGAAGCCATCTTGAGCATAATCCTATGAACCCGGAAAATTTAAAACAGAGGGTTACCTACTTGCAAACAAATGTGGTAACGTATAACATCATTGACCGAGGTTACCGTGGTCTTTTCCGTAGGCTTTTCTTCCCACGGATAAACTATATCTGCTTCCCTCTTTACACTTTACACCATGACACTGTGATACATGATCCCTATTGATCGTTTTTCCCTTTTTTATTTTTCTTCTTCTTTCCCTTTTACGATCCCTTTTGATCGAAAACCTAACCCACCTATTTTTTCTGTTTTTTTCTCTCCCCCAAAAAGAAAATCTCTACTTTGTAATCTGTTCCGTCTGTGTGCAGCCCTGTGTGGCTAATAAAGAAACATATTTGTCTGTCTCTCTGTCTCTGCCTGTCTGTCTGTCTGTCTGTCTCTGTCTCTCTGTCTCTCTGTCTCTCTCTCTATCTATCCATCCATCCATCTATCTATCTATCTATCTATCTATCTATCTATCTATCTATCTATCTATCTATCTATCTATCTATCTATCTATCTATCTATCTATCTATCTATCTATCTATCTACATGCATAGTACACATACGTACACATTATTAGACAGGAGTATATACAGACTCATTATAAAAGTCCTTGAACACTCTTAAAATTCAAATTTTTATAAGTTTCATTCTATATATGATAAAATTAATCAGTAAAAAACAGAAAAATGAAATTTCCAACCCTGAAACATTAATTTTATCGTCATTTATGTACTTCTTAAAAATTATAAAAACATATCCATCTTATTTTATAAGGTCATATAAAAACTGCTGTTTATGTAACCAAACATCGTTGTGTCAATGACATGCAGATTAGGCCAATGTGATTAGAGAGTAATTAAAACGTATTTCTAGAACCCGGGAACTACATCAGGGTTATATTCGTAATGACAGCGGACATTTTGAAAATTGACAATCTTAAGAAAAAATTTATTTCATAATGTAATGAATTATTTCAATTATCCTTTTCAGGGAAAATTTTAAATTATAAATAGAACTAAATAAACGTAAAATTTCGTAAGGGTAGAGGGAAAGAGAGAGAAGAGAGAGAGAGAGAGAGAGAGAGAAAGATGCAGAAAGAAAGGGAGAGAGAGAGAGAGAGAGAGAGAGCGAAAGAGGGTAGATTATTATAAAGTCCTTGTGGGGTTTTAAATTTATATAATTAGTTCGTTAGTGTTATTTATGGTAAAAATTAAACTATCAAAAGGATAATTGAAATATGCATGCATACATTCATACATACATACATACATGCATGCATGCATATATACGTACATACAAACATACACACATCCATACGTAGTACATAAATACAAACGTACGTACGTACATATATACATATATACATACATGCATACAGCTACATAATGAAGATACATGAAGCAGAAGATACAAATCTGCATATGCACTGACTCCAAATACTGGAGATATACACACACATGCAAAAATACCTTGTCGATGTTGGTAAAATTCCAATGAAGGAAATTTCGATCTAGAATAGAAACTGACTTTCTTCTATTATTACACAGTAAGTTTCACAAACAGATGCGCAAATACGTCGTCTCCTAACAGTACCAAAGCTTTCTTCCATATTGCACGATAAGCGTTGGCACTGTTATGGGACGATGTATTTGCTCATCTATTTGTGATACTGTGCCTAAAGATGTTGTCTTTGCTGTCCACAGAATATCGACTGGAAATGGTTCTCTAGAAAATGGTGTTAGCTGTTCTTTTTACTGTTACTTTTCATTATTTTCATCTGCCTTGTTTTTGCCTAATTTTCCCAGTTTTTCAGAGCATTCAGCTCTAAGGTTTGTTTTGCACCGACAAAAGTAACTTGACCTTTTCGTGTTGTATCATTATTCTTTTGCTTTTTGTAACAACGCCCTCTACAACGTATAGTTCCAGCATGGCTCTGTAGTTTTTGTAGGGTGGATAACGTAGGGTCATTAGAACTTATGAATTTCTTTTCACGCAACTTGACCATAATTTATTAGTAAAGGTAAGGTAAAGGTTCCATGGCGTATAAACTCCTCACCCGGACGGGACGTCGGTCCGTCACAGGATTAGTCATTTTTGCCAGCTGAGTGGACTGGAGCAACGTGAAATAAAATGTTTTGCTCGAGAACACAACACGTCGCCCGGACCAAGAATCGAAACCACACCCTAACTACTAAGCCACGTGCCTCCACTCACAGTTTATTAACCTTTCTTTGAACACCTACACACATGCACTCATATGTGGAGTCGGGGGGGGGCACACACACAGACACACAGACACACACAGACACACACACACACACACACACACACACACACACACACACACTCAGACGCTCATATAATGACTCAGTTCTAGTCAGAATTGATAAGGTTTCGACTGTGTCGACGAAAGCACAACTAATTACCAAGCCAGCCACAACACTAATAAATGAACCAGCAACATACCGAATCAACAGTTATCAACAATAATACCAAAAAAACAATTACCACACTAAACGACAAGAACAACAACAATTATTGTACAACAACAACGGCGACATCAACAACTTCATCATCGAAAAACTATGGTTAGCGAAGAGTAAATTACGATTAAAACCGAAGACAAAGAAACATTTTTATCAACTCTCTGGACTGTTTGAACGTACTGTAAGTTTATTGTTGATAATTAATATTAAGTTTCCGATTTAGTCTTCACTGATTATTTCACTTGAGGAATAAATACTTATGACACATTGTACGTTGTCTGTCTGTCTGCCTGCTTGTCTGTCACTCTTTCTTACTTTCTCTTATATTCCCCTTCTCCCATATTATTTTCTATCTGTCGCTGCTCGAGTGAGTGTAGATGAGTGAATGCGTGTGTGCATGAGCATATGAGCGAAACACCTACAACCACACAAATAAACACACACAAACATACACACACACACACACACCACACACACACACACACACACACACACACACGCATACACCCACATACACCCACAGAGAAACAGACATACAGAGAAAGAGAGAGAGAGAGAGAGGGGAGATAGATAGATAGAGAGAACGATAGATGGAGAAAGAGAAAGTCAAAGAAAAGGAAAATCAGCGGTAGGATCTATCTATCTATCTATCTATCTATCTATCTATCTATCTATCTATCTATCTATCTATCTATCTATCTATCTATACATACATACATACATACATACATACATACACACACACACAAATATATATATATATATATATATATATATATATATATATAATATGTGTATATATATGTGGATGTGTGTGTATGAATTGTATGTATGTATGTACGTATGTATACATACATATATGCATGTATGTATAAATATAGATATATGTATATACACACAAACACTCATACACACACACACACACACACACACACACACACACACACACACACACACACACACACACACACACACACACACACACACATATATATATATATACCTATATATTTAAATATATATCTGGATATAAAATAGTCCGACTTACAGAATATAAATGATATCAAGAGTTAAGTGGTCCGAAATAATGATACTTAACTATCATTATTCCAGATCACTAAGCTCCCAGAAACAGTTGTTGGACTCGCAAAACTCTATCCATTTAACTCCTGGTATCATTTATTTATTTTATGTAAGTCGGACTATTATATATCCATACACATACACATTTTTTCTGTTAAATATACTTAATATTCTGTGTAAATCGACTCGCCTAATTTGCTTTTCATTATATCTACAGGCTCAACTACTGGGTCAAGTTCAAATTTCTTGAGCACTTCGAAGTATATTCTATATAGAGAACACCTACCTCTAACCTATAAACTATATATACATATATGGATATGTATCAATACACTTGCATATGTATATCGTTTTATATACATATGTATGTATATATGTATATATGTGTGTGTATGCGTTTGTGTGTGTATGTATATGCGTATATATGTATATATGTATATATATGTATATATATATGTGTGTATATATATTTATTATATACACACATATATGTGCGTACATATATATATATATATATATATATATATATATATATATATATATATATACATATATATGAGAGTAAAAGTCGGAAAATTATATCCCAAAAATCACAGTAGAGATACGTCCATAATATAATCAATATTATATTAATAGATTAAGATACAAAGTATAGTTATGATCATTTAAAAAGGTTTGAGAGATCTTACGATTGTTTCATGAATATACTACCTTTCCAAATGAAATCCAAAGTTGATAACCATTATTAGGAAGTATATCCACTCGTCAGAGAAAAGGAGGAATTTCAATGTAGTGAATCGAATGATAGAGATGCTATTTAAAATCGTATGATAAAAGTATTGTTTAAAAACACCTTTGTCATACGATTTTACATAGCATCTCTATCATTCGATTTGCAACACTGAAATTCCTCCTTTTCTCTGACGAGTGGATATACTTCCTAATAATGGTTATCAACTTTGGATTTCATGAAACGATCGTAAGATCTGTCAAATCTTTTTAAATGACCATAGCTATAATTTATATTTTTATTTATTAATACAATATTGTTTATATTATGGACGTATCTCTACTATGAATTTTATGATATAATTTTTCCTACTTTTACTCTCAAATATATAATCGCTCTAATTGAATCTCTAAATACCTTTAAGGTTTTAGACACTTCTCATATCAAGAGCACTTATCTGAAATCCAGTACACTTTATTCTCAAAGGATATATTTGATTAACTATGTATATATATATATAAATTTAGATTATTTCAAATTTATTGTTTTCATTATTCTTATTAACTGTATCATTTTTAAAATCAATTTTCAATGATAAAATTAATGTAACAAAGGACGATTGAAACATTCATAACTGACTTCTTACGCAAAACATTCGTCTAGTTGGGAAAATGTAATTAATTCTGCCGACTTTGGGAAGAACTTTATGATAAAGATGGCGGTGTCATATATATGCATTCATAATATTGTGGCAGATTCGAACATGAATATGCTAAGCACTGTTGTATTTCGTCATTGGAAAACAACTTTTTCAAGCGAATATGTGTTTATAACACATGAACGTATGAAGAATGAAAATATATGCCATGCTCTCGTTCTGATTCTTGCTGTTCACCGTGCACACGACCATTTTAACATAAAAAAATAAATAGTAAAATATTAATGATATATGGTGTCTGGTAATGGCCAATAATCTTAAAACGGTCTGGAAAAAGTATAATTCCTCACTGTATAAATAATTTTGGTGGATTCGAGACTGACATAAGAGAGACGGTAACAAAGTACATTCAATTTACATACGAGAATGTTTAGAATAGATGACGTTAATATCAGGACTTCAACGATGAAAACCCTTTGAATTTAAAGCAGCAACATGCATACGTTGAAAATAATCAAGACAACACATGAAGTTAAGATGTAAACGAAAGAATTTTCAATTGAAGTCTAGGTTTTTAAAAAATTTTTGAAAATGAAAAGCAGATAATAATGGATGTAGATCCAAATATACAAAGGACACAAGACAGAGGATAAGTTGAAATGCATCCAGTTGCTACAAAGATATACACAAAGAAAAGAAGAATAAAGGAAAATTGAAATAAAACTATCTCAAAAGAAAGCATGCTGATTCAATAAGCTCGTATGAAGCTCCGTTCAGTTAATGTATTTCCTTCTTTACTTATATCGATTTTCTTACGCTTTTATATAATGTATAATATTTCAGAAAATTAAATACTTGATATTTTCAAAATTTAGACATCGGTCAACGATTTTACATATATTTACATATTCAAAAACTACAGTTTTTAATACCGGAGTATCCTGCTGCACGATTACTCGCTGTAATCGGGCACCCCCACCTCACAATACATGCACACATACACACACACATATACACAGACACACACAGTCAACAGATGAGATCAAGAGAATCCCAATACAGAAAACACGTCGTAGTGCTCAAATAATTTAAACATACATTCCGAAGTTTTTATCGAGGACTCTGTCCACGGAGTAAAGAGTGACTATAAGAAGAATCCAGGTGAGCTGATACAGATATAGTGATACAGATATATAGTGAAACACAATTAGGCTCGATATATATATATATTTCTTTATTGCCCACAGGGAGCTAAACATAGAGGAAGCAAAAGTTGAAAATATTCAGAAGATAAGCAATGATAATGAACATTGTAACTATTATGTAATTTCGCGCTCCTAGAAACAGCTGTCGAATTATAAAACGTTGAATGGTTCCATTAATTTTCTATATTTTTTATACTTTATGATAATTTATTTGTCAATATATATAAATGTCTATATGCTTGTACATACGTGTTTGGTTTCTGAATATTTTCAGTTTTTGTTTTTCTCTCTATATATATCCTACATAAATCTACATGTCTATATGTATATATCAAGTCCAACCGTCTTTATCTGCATCTCTCTCTCTCTCTCTCTCTCTCTCTCTCTCTCTCTCTCTCTATATATATATATATATATATATATATATATATATATATATATATATATATATATATATATATATATATATATACACATACACACGTATATATATATATACATATACGTATATGTATGTAAGTATATGTACATACAGACGCATACATAAATACAAATATTTCCAGCAACCATAACAACACACACACGCAGACACACACACACACACACACACACACACACACACGCACACACACACGCACGCACACACACACACACACACACACACACACACACACACACACACACACTCACATAGGCTTATATATGCTTGCAGACGTATTGAATTGAGACACCTTCCTGAAATCCTGACTCCTAATCCGTCTGTCTGCCGTGGTTAGGCGTGGCATTTTCGTTCGGTGCGTATTCTGACAACACAAATATTTTGTGAAATTTATTTCTTGAAATTTGAGCAGGCCCACAGTTATTCAGATAAAGGCAATTGTCTTAGTGTGTTCAGCTTTCCAAAGAAATAAACTTGGACGTGACATTGGTTGGGGAATGTCTGAAGAAAGTTGAGAATATAATTGAGAGGAAAAAGACGCTGAACTCAGTGGAAGAAGTTGTAGGTATTGCGGGAGATGAAAAAATTGTCGAAGATTGTAAGTTAAGTATAGAAAGAAGTTTGTTGGGAACAGAAAGGTCAGTTGTATTTATTGTTACTTCTTCTAGCCTCGGATCATTCCTTTCCATGTGGACCTATTAAATATATTCCAGTCGTGACTATCCTGTCTTTCTTTTTTTTCAGACATAATATATCCAGCACCAAGTAATTCGAAGTCTTCTGTTTTTAAGACATTAGATTGTAAATTGAGGGAAATATTGATATTGTTACTATCAAATTGTTTGGTCATTAGTTATCGCTTTGCAGTACATGGTTCCGAGTTCAATCACATTGTTCGGTGCTGTAATAATAGTCTTTTGCCAGAACTTTGGACTGACCTGAATCTTGTGAATGAAATTTGATAGATAGATTGAATTCAGTTGGATGGGCGGTAGGATCATTTCACTGCTCGGTACAACAACACTACCTGGCCCGTGGAATTCCGCACAATCATATAGGATTCCCTCGTTTGTTCAGACGGGATTTAGGTGGAAGAAGAGTATTAGTAAGAAGCTGTTGTTATTTAGCCCAAAGTTTTAATGGAAAATACTTATAATTAAACAGTTTTTAGTGGTAATCATTTAAACAATTTTTTTCAAGCAGAGGGCAACTGCATCCAATATTGCCTTAAAAAAGAAACACGGCTGGCTGCAATCTGAGGAAGATTTTGCTGCCTTTTCTAGTAATAGCATCACTGCTAATTGTGCATTTTGCTTGGTAACAGTATATAGGACTGCGGTATAATAATTATGACAAAACTCCTAAGTTCAATAATGAATAATTTCTTAAGGAAACTAGAAAAGTTGAACATTTAAGATGCTACAGAAACATTAATATATATAATAATATGAATATAGCTAAGTGCGACAGTAATGAAAGAAATTATTTTGTGTTAGTGAAAATTAATTCTGTGAGGTATGGGTGATAACTCTCGAAAATGTCAATCACTGAGAGTTAGATTCTAAATGTTATGGCTAGCTCAAAAATAGTGGTACATCTTTTCTGATAAGGGACAATTATTTCAAATCTATAAATTCCCAAATATCTTTGTTTCGTTAAGAGAACAAATATAATGTTTTAAATAATTGTAAAGTTATGGGCATTATACATATTTCAGGTATTCTTAATTACACTGTGTGCTACATAAATATTTTCTTTGAAATTAAACTGAAATTGAAATATTGGTATCCGCCAGAATAACTCCGGGCATATTCGGTCTTATAGATTTCGTCTATTCAGTATCTACCAAGATCTCAGTGACTAAAGGAAGTACCTTTTGTGTAAAGAAAGTACACTGGTTAAGCAAATTAAAACAATAGCATTAGGACATTTTCTAAGGATGCCTTCTGCATGAAAAGCATATGGCTAAATGCAGGCTGCCATACTATACAAGAACTACTTTTGTTTCTTTTTTTAACAATAGCCATCTGCTATGAGATTCACTCATAGCAGTTGGTTATTGACTTGACTTGTGATAAAAAATATTTCAACCATAACCATCCCATTTTATTTTCAGGAACGGTGTCCTCCTTTAAAAAAAGATTGTTCGGTGTTAGTAATAAAGAGTTAACTGCTGTTTCTTGCATATCGAGTGAAGGCTCTTGTTATAAGGTAGGCATCTCCCACGTAATTTTGCTACGTATCAAGTATAGGAATTCTTCACATTAATCTTCTATAATGCAATTAATATATTAGAATAACGGTTGATGGATCCTTGCCCGGGTTTATTGATACTTAAAACAAACACAATTGCTTATTTGGATAAATTGCTTGGAAAAGCTGTTGATAATCTCCATTAGATGATCTGGGAATGTCGATTTACTCAGATTTGCTACAACCAAACAATTTAGAAGATAGCAATTTTTGATGCAGCTAAGACGTACTTGTTTTCCCTCACAAATTTTCCCGGGTCCTATACTCGAAGATGCTATAAATGTTATGTATTTTAATGCACTAAAAACTAATTTCCCTGGATATGCGCAGCTGAAACTTGGGAGAATCTAATTGCCCGCGCTCATTTTATGTCATCAAATAGCATAGTTCAAATTGAGATTCATAAAATGTGCCAAACAAAATTATTAGTCACTTTACCTAGAATCTTCTTCTAGAAAAGGTGAATTCTATAAAAAAATCAATTATTTAGGTGTAACAATGTAGGGTACATACATACATACCGTGACCGGCTTGAACTCTCTCAAGAAGAACTTTAAAAAACTCAAAGAAAAATCATAGATACAAACATATACATGGTAGCTGTCAACTCGTAGACGAGTATGACCATCACTGACAAATTATCTTATCTTAGCTGTTAAAGTCAATGGCTGTAAGCAATGTCCGTGCTGAAATTTAAAGTCAATAATAGCTTGCACAAAATCGCAAAAACTGTCACCTACAAAGCCCAGTAGTCCAGAAATAAGCGAGAGGATGATCTCCGGCTTCGCAATATTTCGGAATTTCCTTCTCTAGAGAGATATCGAAACAAAAGATTAGGAATCTCTCACTCCCAACTGTTGGTTGGTCGTCGACTCTTCTGAGTTTACCCGTCGTTTGGTGGGGTTTTTTTTCGTCCTGCTGGGTGTCCAATGGAAGCAAACAGGTTTGGTGAGGTTGCTGGTTTAGATGCCGACGGCTTGACCATGCGACAGGTTGTTCCAGCTTACCAGTAACATTAAGAGTGACCTGACTTATACATACATACATTGACTTTTATATACCAACATAAGACATTCGCATCGACATATAAGCTTTCATCATGGCAATATGATACGAAAACTGAAACCCAGTGTCAAGATTATTTGCATTCTTCCACACCTAATAACTTGAAATAAATTTGATCGCTGCCATTCGAAATTAATTTTCTTTGTGGAAAACGTGGAACCCATCTTTCCGCATGCTCCACCATAAGCTCGAATGTACGCACACCCACGAACATATGTATGCGTGTGCACAATCATACTCACGCGCGCGCACGCACACACATGCGCACGTACACTCACACACACACATTCATACGCACGCACACACACACGTACATGCACCCAAAGCAGATATCGTTTATATAACGAGAAGCCGTCTTCGGAATGAGAACCAAACTCACAGAAAACTCGTGATTTATACTAGGTAAC
>NC_042999.1:126366105-126388605 GCF_006345805.1 Octopus sinensis | reverse complement strand
ATATATATATATACATATGCATAAAATAATAAGTTTTGTTTACAATATGTTGTTGCATTAAAATAATGCTATGATATTTAGCGTTTAATTTGGTAGGTATTGATGTCAGCGGCCAGTTTAGCTTAATAGTAGAGTACTCAGCTGTTATAAGAGGGGATCTAGTTCGAGTCCTGTGGTTGCCTGCGGCCAACTTTTTTTCCGTCTTATAAGGGTAAAATACTCAATCTTTCTGCTGTTTTCACGGCATTCGGAATATTACTTTCTTGTCAATACGAAACACATTCGACGCTTTCAAAAAAAAATCTTTGCTTACTAGATGTTGTTTCGTAACGAAACGTTCACTGACCCAGGAGAGATTCCAATCCCTGAATCAAAATCACTACGTTACCTGGGCATTGACATGAGTAATGATGCATCTTTACAGGTGCACATTACTAAGTTGGCAATAAAATGCAGTTGTTTGGACGGGTGGATCCTTCGAACTTTTCAAAACAAGTGAAAAGGTAACCACGACCCATGACGGTTCTTTGGAGGACTTACACAAACAACAGAACAGGGTGCTTCTGCATGGTACCAAAGGTCCCAACATTGCCCTTAGGATATAGGACCAGATACTGCAACAGCTTGAGCTTCAAAGGCCAATACTACTTCAATATCCTCCTACAAAGCCTGAGACACCTGCATGGTGTGGATGTAGGATTTTTCAAAACAAAACTAGATCTCCTTCTGTCGGATGAACCTACCTCTAGGTAAGAGACACAGATGAGGACAGCAAAATCAAACTTCCTCATCCACCAAATGTCAAATATCAGAGGAGGTTTCGTGAAAGTATATCAAAGTAAACGGTGTTGACCCAGCGTTGTCTCTGTCTGGATAAAAATTATATGTATGTATATATATATATATATATATATATATATATATATATATATACATATATATATATATATATATATATCTATATATGGTTCCGGGTTCAGTCGCACTACGTGGACCTTGAGCTATAGTATAGCCTCGGGCCGACCAAAGCTTTCTGGATGGATTTGGTGGACGAAAACTGAAAGAAGCTCGTCGTATATATACATATATGTATATGTCTGTGTGTCTGTGTTTGTGCTCGCCCCATCACTTGACAACCAATGTTGGTGTGTTTACACCCCCGTAACTTAGCAGTTCGGCAAAAGAAATCGATAGAATAAGTTCTAGGCTTAAAAAGAATAAGTCTTGGGGTTGATTTCTTCGACTAAAGGCGGTGTTCCAACATAGCCGCAGTCAACTTACTGAAACAAGTAAAAGAATGAAAGAAAAGAATATATATATTTAAAATCTCTCTCTCTCTCTCTATCTCTCTCTCTCTCTTTCTTTCTCTCTCTCTCTCTCTCTCTCTATATAATATATATATATATGTACACTCACAGTATAATATATATAATATATGATATATGTGTGGATATGTGCGCATGTATGAGTACGTATATACACATATATGTTTGTGTGTGTGTATGTGCATGTACGTATACATGTTTGTGTGAGTGTGTACGTATGTAGACGTTGCGAACGCAGGAGGTTTATGTCTATGTATTCTAAGAAAATTGTTGCGTGTATTTTTTTATCTTTATCTTTCTTCTTTTTCTACCTATTAGAGTAACTACCATTTTATTGAACAGTTTTTATAGTGTCTGTTGTCATTAATCGCCGACGAGAATGCATCGTAGCTCTTTGTTCCGACATTCGAAACTCTGAGTACTATAATGACATCCTTCTACAGTTTGTTCTAAATTATAACATATACAAACAATCTTCTATTTATCTAATATCGAGGTCTCATTCTTTTGTTGTTACTTTTTATTATATATATGTGTGTGTGTGTGTGTGTGTGTGTGTGTGTGTGTGTGTGATGATATAATAGATATGATAGTATTGGCCAGAAGGAAACAGCTCTATCGTTCGCATGAAAGTTGGCAGTCATTTCTGATATATTTGCCAGAAGGGTACAGCTCTATTATCTACATGAAACTTAACAGCCATTTCTTATTTATGTTCAATACGATCTGTGTGAATAACTTTCAATATTCATAGTACAGTTCTGCCAGCTTCTTTCAAACTAGTTGACGACGGGTGTTTTTACTAGTGTAAATATATATATATATATATATATATATATATATATAGATATATATATATATAGATATATATATATATATATATGGTGTGTGTGTGTGTGTGTGTGTGTGTGTGTGTGTTTAATAAGTATTTATATATATATATGTATTTATATATGCTTGTATATATATATATATATTATATATATATGCATATATATATATATACATATATATATATATTATATATATATATATATAATAATATATATACATATATATATATAATATCTCTATATATATACGTATATATGCAATACGTATAATATATATGTATGTATGTATAAACCACACACACACATGTATATATGTACTGAGCATTAGGTGAAAACTAAAGCAAAAACTAAACAAAAAAAAATCTCGGGGCTTGTACGTGTATGTGCGCGCGCATGCTTGTGCGTATGAAGATGTTTAAGTATAACAGTTCCTAACTACGGACTGATGTCAAACTTAGTGCAAACGTGTCACAGCGGAAATTTTAAAAGCATTGTTATATACAGTAAGATCCTTGCATAGCTTTACAGAGATTGGGTTGACACACTCGTTCACACTATATACATTTATTCATATAGAAATAGCCCAATATATTTCTGTACATCTATAATTATGTGTATGTGAATACACACACACACACATACACACACACATATATACACACACACACACATACACACAAACATATACACACACACACCACACACTCACACATACACACAGATGCAACCGCACACAGAAGCGTACGCCCGCACGCACGCACGCAAACACACACATTATACGCAGAGAGAGAGATAGGGAGAGAGAGAGAGAGAGAGAAATAGATAGAGATAGATAGATAGATAGAGAGAGAGAGAGAGAGTGAGAGAGAGAGAGAGAGAGAGAGAGAAGAGACGGGGAGAGGCTGTGTCTAGAAGTGAAAGACTGAGAAAGAGAGAATCTATTCATTGACTAGGAGTTGAATCGTCGCTTTGTCGCTATTGCTAGTTTCCCATATACATACATATACGCACACACACACACACACACACGCGCGCATAATATACACATACTGCATATGTATTCATGTATATATACATCTGTATGTACGTACCGTTCGATTATATCTGACAGCACGTCTTTGTATTAATCTCACATAAGAAACATTAACATATAGACGTCCAGTCTAACTGCATATTGATATATCATAATTTACTACTACTACTACTACTACTACTACTACTACTACTACTACTACTACTACTACCTGCCGGGATGTGAGTGTCAGTCCTAGTTCGTATTATTCCTATTTTAAATAGCAATTTTAGTTATCAACTTCAATCTCACAGTACCTCAGGCTTATTGTTTTTTAATATTCTGTTCACTTTTTTTTAATTCTTATTTTCTTGCTGACAGCAATGCCTGCGTGATTGGTACCAAGCTATATCGGCTTTAAAATGGTGGTTTTTCTCTTGAATAAATATTAGTGGTACGAGAGAGACTTGAATTCATGGGTAGTGTCACTCATCCGCAAAGAGAAGCAGCCTTGTCCTATCCTATATATACAGTAGTTAAGCTGTTCATGTAGATATCTTTGGGTGAATTAGATATGCAGAAGTGTATGACGATGCCTGTGTGACAAACATGGGAAAGACTTGAGGGTCTATTTAATCAGTGGGATGTTCTAAAAATGTGTATTTTAAAAATGTGGAAACATCATGTAAAATCTGAGTATCAATGTGGAAAATTATAAGAAACAAGTCAAGAGGTAAGGAGTTTGGGAATCCATTGTGAGTACGGTGACTGTTAGATGTTGGTAAGTTTATTTTACTAATCTAGTGTGAATAGTATTTTCTACTGGCTTAGAAAGTACTTATTAAAGTGAGGGTGACTTGTGAAAAATATGTTCTGATGTTTAAGTAATTCGTAGAATTTTCCCGTTGCACGTAGCTGACAATTCTCGACCCGTTTCGTGTATGGACTAATTCATTCTAAAATTTTCCATTTGATGCCATAATCAGCGTTGTAAATTTCAAGCTTCCATATAGTTAACCAGCACACTAGTAGTTATTTTATCAACTTATTTGAAAGAATCAATATGGTTAAGATCTCTTCAGTTTCATACATGATCAACCCAACGTTACATACCGGTATATATATATATATATATATATATATATATATATATGTATATATATGTATATATATCCGGTCGCTTTCACCGAATGTCCCCCCTCAAACGCTTCAAAACGTCGCAGTAGAACTTTCGATTGATGGTCTAACTTTGTGGGACGTTTTCTCGATGCACGATATCGTGGATGTCGAAAAACAAAACGATGAGCATGCTCTTGACTGAGTTGCAACTCTGTCGTGCGTCCGTGCCATTTGAAACATTGCATACAACCCATTGCCTCGTTGCTGTAGGCTTGTCGAAGCATGCTCAATGTCTCTGTAGCAAACTTCCCAAGTTTAACGCAAAATTTCACGTTGGCTCTTTCTTCCAACCTCCTGTCCATGAAAAAATCGCAGACTACAGTATAAACGTGATCACAAAAACACAGATTTCACAATTTGCGAAGTAAGCATAGCGATCTCACTCGGCACACTGCCTTATGAAGGACACTGCTAGTTCTCAGTGCACACGCAACCATGTGGTGCCATCTGTTGGTGCGCTACAGAACTAGTTCGGGAACTTTTTGATACTACCTCGTATATATATATATATATATAATATATATATATATATATATATATATATATATATATATATATATATGACAGGTTTCCATCTACCAAATTCACTCGCCATATTTTGGTTGGCCCGAGACTATAGTAGAAGGCACTTGCTCAAGGTGCCACGCAGTGCTACTGAGCAGTCTCAAAATGTAGTATGTATATATGTATGTATTTATGTATGGTCCAGTAGCCAGTGTACTGTGGCATGTATACGTGCGTGTGTGTTTGTGAGCGTATGTGACTGTGATTCCAAATTCTGCAGTTGAGTTTCAGTCGGAGCATGCACTTGTACGTACCTCGTATGATGTGCATATGTGAAGACAATGTTGTTTCTAATGATGATGATGATGATGATGATGATTATGGCGATGATGATGATGATGATGTATGACTTGTAGGTATATTTTTATAGTTGCATTTTATATTTGTACACATGCTGTAATAGTCAGTTTATGTGCGCGAGTGTTTGCGCGCGCGTGTGCGTGCGTGTGTATATGTATGCACTCGCGCGCGTGTGCATGTGTGTGTGTGTGTGTGTGTGGAATTAAGTATAATTGAGGAATGTTTGTGCAACGGAAATTAATTGGAAAATATTTAAAGTACTGAGATCACACATGCCTTTGCGTGCATAGGTCGTCGTCGTCGTCGTCATCACCATCACCATCACCATCATCGTCATCACCACTATCAATGATATGAACATGTTAAAGGTGATGAAAATCATGATCATGATCATGGCTGTAATCACCATCACTATCACTATGGTAATAATAATAATGATGATAACAACAACAACAACAACAACAATAATAATAATAATAATAATAATAAAAATAATAATAATAATAATAATAATAATAATAATAATAATAATAATAATAATAATGATGATGATGATGATGATGATGATGATGATGATGATGATAATAATTGTATTAATAATATTCGGTATGGAGCTGGAATCTTAAACTGGTAAAAGAAAGAACCAATGAACATGGATACGAAGACAAGAAAAATATTGACAGGGCACGGAGCCTTCCACCCTAAGAGTAACATCGATAGGCTGTACTTGTCCAGAAGAAAGGGTGGGAGGGGTTTGATCAGTTGTCTGGATTGTATGGAAGCAGAGGAAAACAGCTTAGGGTGGTATGTAAAAATACTGTGGATCCATTGTTGAAACTTGTGAAGAAGTCCAGCGTTATCAAAATTGATAATTGTGTAAAGAAAAACTGAAAGAAGTAAAAACAAAAAACAAAGCAAAACCTAAGAAACTGCATGGAAGAGAAACATTTTCAATCAGTTTTCAAGAGATATGAACGCCAAGATAAATATAGAAGAGCTGTGGTTATGGATGAGGAGGAGTGACCTGAAGATAGAGACAGAAGCACTTATATGAGCAGCACAAAAACAAGCGTTAAGGACTATGTAAAGTGCAGAATCGACAACACTACCGACAGCGACAAAAGCAGAATGTGTGGTGAGAGGGGTGAAACGGTGTGGCATATCGTTTGTGAATGCCCGGAATTAACACAACGCAAGTACAAAAGACGACATGACTACGTGGCAAGAATGATCTATTGAGAGCTCTGCGGAAATCACGGCCTACAAAGAACAGAGACGTGGTATGAGCAAACCCCAGAAGGAGTCACCGGAAATAAAGATTGCAAAATTTTGTGGGATGCAATGATTCAGTGCGATCACTTGACCAGACATCGGAAACCGGACATCGTTGATGTGAATAAAAAAGAAAGAACTCGCATGATAATCGACATAGCAGGTCCCGTTGACAACAGGGTCAAAGGAAAATAAAATAAACTGGACAACTACGAAGATTTGAAGATGAAAATACAAAGCTTGTGGTGAATGAGGAGAGTAGACGTGATACCAATAGTAATTGTCACACTTGGAAGTATCAGCACTCAACTATCAACATGGCTCAAAAAAAAAAAAAAAAAAAAAACTAGTACAACTGAACACCTACAATAATCAGCATTGCTTGAATTGCAAGAATTCTTGGCAGGGTTCTTGAAGCATGCCCAGTAAACAGGTGTCACCTTAGTCTGCTGGTTGTGGACAGCTAACACTTTCCATCACACCAGCAAAGTAAGCTGAGAGTTTTCATCAAATAATAATAATAATGGTTTCAAATTTTGGTATAAGGGCAGCAATCATAGGGGAGAGGGTAAGTCGATTACATAGATACCAATATTCCGCTGGGACTTTATTTGATTGACCCGAAGGGATGAAAGGCAAATTTGGATTCGGTGGCTTTGAACTCAGAACGCGAAGAGCCGGAGAATTGTTACTAAGCATTTTGTCCAAAGTGCTCTCCTCTCTACCAGCTGAACGCCTTCATAACAAATAATAATAATAATAATATAAAATAATATAATAATAATAATAATAATAATAATAATAATAATAATAATAATAATAATAATAATGATGATGATAATAATAATAATAATAATAAATAATAATAATAATAATAATAATAATAATAATAATAATAATAATAATAATAATAATAGCCCTTTCTACTATAGGCACAAGGCCTGAAATTTTGGGGAGGAGTCAGTCGATTAGATCAACCCTAGTATGTAACTAGTACTTAATTTATCGGCCCCGAAAGGATGAAAGGCAAAGTCGACCTCGGCAAAATTTGAACTCAGAACGTAGCGACGGGAGAAATATTGCTAAGTATCTCGTCTAGTGAGTATATTTGAGGTGTGATTTGATAGTCGCTTGGCAGGTTTATGGTCGAGCTTATGACTGTGGAGCCCTCTGGCCTTCTCGCCTCCCAGACCATATCCTTGTTCACTACTACCGGGGTGTAAATGTCAAGTGCGAGCCCTGTGATTCAAAATGGCTGTTCCAGCGCATTTCTCTCACCATCATCCGGGGCAACGCCTTTTCCATTTTATCTGCCGGGACCATTAAGCGATCTGAATATTACAGGAAATCAAGAGAATGTAAGAATTTCATCGCCTGCTACACAAACAATAATCTTATACAATCTCTCTAATATTGTGACTAGTATCTGTTCAGCTTTGACGATTTAATTATATGTGTGAGTAAATTTCTTGAAAATTTAAATGATTTCTCCGAGATTTTGTGACCTTATTGAGTTTTGTTATTGTTGAATATTATCCCTTGGTTTTACTTGACCTGTCATTCATGAGTGATTTCTGTGGAATCTTTAAATCTCCAGCTGCTTCGTTCCCCCATTTCTCCATCTATATTATTACTTTGGCTAAAAATTCATTTTTTCTATTTAAATTTATGTAATATATATTTCTAAGCTATTTTTCTTCTTTTATTCTTACGTCCACTTCCTATTTCTTATTTTTCATTTACATTAAAGATAGTCATTTCCTTAAATTCCTGTCAAGCAATTTAACCTTTTAGCATTTAAACAGGCTGTATCAGGCCCAAATGTTCTACCTGTTTTATATTCAAACTGGCGAGATGCTCTCACAACTACCCTACAATGTCATTCTAATTATATACAGCCATGCCATCGGAATCACAAGATATGATTAATTTAAAATGATGTCAATGAATAAGCATTGCATTTGACAGAGCAATCTGAATACTAAAGGGTTAACTCAATTGATGAGAAGCAATGTATCGTTATTTTTACTGACCAAATCAATTTTTGTCCAGTTTTGGCCGTCCATACATTATATGGATAAAGCCGAAATTTTGTGTGTATATATAGAAAGGAATAAACATGGTGTAAGCATTAAGTTTCTGTGATCTGATTTTATAGTGTAATACTGAACATACTAGTTACTGAAAATATTAATACTACATAAAAAAAAAGGTTGCGATACGGCCGTAATCCCATTGAAGTCACGAGGTCAAATACATATATACTCTGCTTTCATACTTCCCGACTTTTTGGTTATATAAATGCATACATGCATGCATACATACATACTTACTTACATACATACTTACTTACATACATACTTACTTACATACTTACTTACACACACACACACACACATACACACACACACACACTCACACACGCATTATATAGTTGTATACACACACATATTAATATATATGTACACATACATATGTATATACAGGCAATCATAAAGTTTTTAAAGCCATTCCTTGATAAGGGTTGACCTTGTATCTGCACCTGAAAAGTTCCCTTCTAGGGCGCCAACCTGGGCAAGCGATGTTTTACAGAAGGCCCCCTGTTACCCATGCCGTAAGTCTTTCCTCTTTACAGCCTTAAGGACGTCCAAGGAAAAGGAAAATGCTGATAGCGCGCGGTATCACTGTGTCACTGCAGACGAACTCAGGTCCTTAAGGGATGGAACAAATAACACAAGGCATTTTGTCCGACGCTCCTAGGATTCCACTAAGACTACGTTACCTAACGTACTGTTCCTTTATTTAAGATAGCTGGGTTTGATATGATGTTACTGCAATTAATATTGTTGGTGATGCTGATGTCATCGACATTGTTTAACTCCAGTTCAACCTTAAGCGAACAGACTTAAGATTAAAGGTACACCAACCGTAATCGTCTGATCTTTTTATCAATGTATATGTCCTCTCGCCTCAGTATTTGTTGCGGTACAGCGACTAATTAAGAGGAACCCCCATTAGAAATTTAGAATGTTAACTAATATGTTTTTTCTTTATTTTAGACTGTAGGGTGTAATTTAAGCGAGATTTAGCTGCTGTTTGAACAGCACTGAAGCGATGATATAACATGTTTTAACAAACAACATAGTAATAGTCTCTCGTTGAGATTAGTTTCTTTTTATTTTATATTTGTTTTCGTGTTATTTCATAGAAAAACGTTATGTCTGCGATTTCGTTTTTTTCTCCTCGTACATCAATTTTTGTTTCGGTGCATAAAATAATTAAGAAGAAACACCGTTAAAACGATGATTGTTGTTATATAATAACAGGAAAGCATCAATTTTATTTCAGATGACTTAGTACACATTTCTGCTGCATTAGTAAAACCATAGTTGCAAGTTTGCAAGTTTGCATGTCGTAATATCTACTGTAAAAAATATAATCCAGTGACCTTGATGCAGTAATTGTTTTTCTCTTATTATATAACAGTAAACAGGATACGGACCAAAGGAAACATTAAATAGTGTAGTCTTAGATGCACTGTGTCTGAATAAAAGATGTAATGATCACGGATGGAACACCTTTGATCGTAATTATTCTTGACCAGGAGCTTGCTTCGGGGCTAAACAACAATAAGAAGGATTAGCATTGGTGTACACACCAAACGCTTTACTCTTTACTTCATTGATATAGAAAAAAAAATATTGCAAGAAATCTCTCCCTATATAAACGGCAGTTTGTCTGTCTGTGTGTCTTGTGTCTGTCAGGTTGTACCCTCACCCTGACCACGGCTTTCAACCGATTCTGATGAAACTTGACATACACATAGCCCAATGTCATAATTCTAAACTAACGCCGCGGAAATTTTGAAAAGTTCCCCCAGTTCTGAAAAAAATCGATAAATTTGACACGGGGTCGAGAATCTAAGATTTTTATATGCAACACATTTTCTGTTGTAGTTTTCGCAACTTGCAATCGATTTTCACTAAACTCATGGTAAAGCTTAATGTTACCCTAAGGAACTTAATTCTGATGTTAGTTTTCCATGCAATACCTTACCATCAGAAAAAATCGATAAAATCATACCATTTTGGGAAATCGCATTCAAATTCAAGATGACATATTTTCGACAATATCTTTCACAAAATGGCAGGAATTTTTTTTAAAATTCACAGCGAGCATCATGTCTGCTCCAAGGAGCCATATGGCCCTTTTTATTCCAATAGGATACGTTATTACTGGAAAAAATCGATTAATTAAATCATATTAATTAAAGATATGCCATAATATACATCTGGAAGATCCTGGAGGGACTTGTCCCAAACTTTGGCATCGAGAGTTACACGAATGCCAGAACTGGGCGCCACTGCGTGGTGCTTAGGACTCCAAATTTGCCATCAAGATGTAGGACAAGATACTGTGATAGCCTGGGCTTCCCAGGCCCACAGCTCTTCAATATCCTCCCGAAGAACCTAAGAGACCTGCATGGGGTGGATGCAGATGTCTTTAAAATGAAACTGGATCTCTTCCTGTCAGGTATCCCAGATGAACCAACTTCACGGCAGGAGGTGAAGATGAGGGCAGCTGCATCGAACTCTCTCATGCACCAAATGGCAGTTGCTAAAAAGCTTTCGTGAAGTAAAACCATGTAGCAACACCAAATGGCGGTGCCCCAGCATGGCCACAGCTCATGAGCTGAAACCAGAATCAATCAATCAATCAATATGTGGCACATATAACAAACCGATTTGTGTATTAAACACAAACCACAGACTGTCTAGGGGACGCAACTCGACCTTTTTATCACCCAAAGGGACAGCTAGGAACATCGTATACACAGAAGTATTCGAGTGAAGAGAAGACATTGCAACCTACACATGCGCCTTCGTTCCCGAGAGGGAAAGGACTAGATTGGGATTAGTCGTTGCCTACTAGGGGCTCTTACATACCCGGGCAACGCCGGGCTATGCTGCTAGTAAGATATAAAGATCATTACTTTCAGGATTAAGAATATAATATCAAATTCCCCGCTTTGGCTTCCATAGATTGTTTTTGTTTCTTTTTTTTATTTGATATTTGTTTTCGTGTTATTTCATAGCAAAACGTTATGTTGGCGATTCCGTTTTTTTCATCAGTTTATCAAAAGCATGAAAATATAGGGTATTATAGTTTTAAATAGTAATTTTTAAGAAATGGATAAGGTCAGAAATTTGGTGGGCGTGAGCGAAGCAGTCGATTATATCAGCTCTCAAGTAATTATACCTTATTTTATCAGCCCTTGAAAGTGTAAGGAAAAGTTGACGGGATTTGAACTCCGAATGTAAAGAGCCAGAATAAATATTTTGTTCGATGCTTTAACGACTCTCCCAATCCATTACTATTTAAGGCTGTAATAAAAATGCTTTCTAAATTAAGTACAACACCACGACTATATTATTTTAGACTTATTTATTTATTTTGCAGGATGGGGAGATGTAGACGATTAAATTGATGATATTTTTGAAAGCAAACTTGCCACCGGTGTGGTTTGAAAGTAAAACAAAGTAACTAAGTATTAATTCTTCTCTATTCTGCACTATAGGCAATATGAACTTAAATATATCTAATGTGATTTTCCTGGTCGAGGAAGAAGACTTATCTTTGAATTGACCGAAGTTTATTACTGGTAATTATTTTATCAACGTCTAGCAAGTCTTTAATACTGGCATTTAATGTGTAGGAATGCATCATGTACCAAAATAGATATCTCCCTGCCGAATGAGATCGTGAAAAAATTGATGCCCGGCTGAAGCTATTTCTTTTTCTTAAACTGCTGTCATTAGAAGGTTATGCATGTCACAACAACTGAAACCTGATTTTTATTCGCCTAAAGTATGAAGGCCTTTAATAATAGCTACACAATGTCTTAGAGACACACAAGATACTGATGTCTAGAACACAGTTGATCGTGACTCTGCTTGGTTTAGACCTGAATCGGAGCTTAACAAAAAGTTAAAAGAAGCATGCCCGTAAAATAGCAATATAATTTGTTTGAAGCATTGCTATGTGAGTCCAAAGCAAAACCGATGACTATGACAATAATATTATCATTCTAACTAGCGGGACACGTGAATATTTCAAGGACTCATCACCACCTCTACCTCCCTGTCCCCTCCCCTATCTCTCCTCCCCCAACCCCCTCCCCGTCAACTAAATGACGTGGAAGCATTACGGACGGGCTAAGTAACGGAGGAACAAGCAGAATTATTATAAGATTGTATATAGATATAAATCTTCAAGTGATTGGAAGAAAACGAAGAGGATGCTAATTTTCTTTTATTACACTCCATGTAAAACAAATACCAGAAAACATTCACTATTTCATCATTATTTTCTTTTAGTGTTTGAAAAAAAAAAACTGAAACCTTTTTATTCATTCCTTTTAAAATTCTTTTTAAAATTAAAGGTTCCATAATGTTTTCAGTTTCAATAATTCGTCTTTCATTCAATTTTTACCGTTCCCTTTTTGTTTTCATTCAAAAAAAAACTTGTATACAGTTCAGTGGGTAAGCAACGATAGAGTGAAGTTGCCATGGCGACAAGCAGTTTCGACTTCTGCTTGCGAGGACATCAGACTTAGTTCATTGGTTAAAATTACGTAAATTTAAATGTCTTTAACTTCTTGCTTTCTTTTTCCTTTTTTTTCGGAAAAATAAATGCCATTTTCGTCATCAGCATACAAAACTACATCAGTATGGAAAATTTGAAAACGGTACATTGAAAATTTTAAAATAATCCTCAAGTGGCTGGAAGAAAACGAAAAAGATCCGATATTCGAGAAGTTCAAATTCAAACCTACGGCCTGACTTTGAATTCTACTAAGATCGACAGCTTTTCATTCTTCCAGGCTCAGTAACATAAATACCGTAAAATTCCATGTATAGTAGGCTACCATATGTAACACACATCTCGATTTTGGGATGTAAATTCTCTTAGAGAATAATATATGCCATACGCAGTCTAATAACATATGTCATACGCAGCCCAAATCTAATTTTAATTTTGATTTTGATAAATAAAAATACTATACATGGGATTATATGGTTTTAGTCAAATACAGGATCGATATAGTCGATCACATCTCTCCCCCCACAATGTAAATGGCCTTGTTTCAATGCTAGAAATCACTATTCACTTCTTCCTTTTCCACGAGCTGAACATCTTAAAACGACCGGTTGCCAATGTTTATATTCACTTAGTACATTGGGCTGTTGCTGGTAATTCATACAGTTCTGAAGAGTATATTTCTGGGGTTCATTGTAATTAAAACCATTACAATTATATGCATTTAATCGAATAGAAGAAATAATTTTATTTATAATTGTGTAAAAAAAATCGTAAAAGAATCGTCGTTGTTAAATATGCATCTTATCTCAGCTAAACAAACATTTACTGTAATCTACTGGGATGATGAAAAGTTGTAGTGCAAAGGATAAGCTGGTTAAGAGAAAACTGGTACCAGTATATAAAGTCAGCAGAATAGCAAAATATTTATCGAGAATATCATCAATGTAAACACAGTTACAATATCAAGGAGCAGGTGAAGATGTTGGCCCGCTACGTCGGTACTGCAACGGAGATGAAAGAAATTTTGATGTAGATTCATACTGGATATGATAGTGAGAGTGTAATGGTGATATTAGGGGTTGTGAATGTGGTAATGTTTGCGGTGATGAAACTAATGGGATCAGCATAATTCATAATCTAGGGTTAAATTTCTTCTTTTGATTTCATACCCAGTTACAGAGTAGGGGAAGAATTGACGCCTAGGTCGAATATCTGTAGAGTATTATTCCATAGTAGTAGGCTAAAATAGACGATGCTGAATCTTTAATTGGGAAGGGATCTTAACTGAAATGAGAGAAGGCTTGCTATTTAGAAGGAGAAAAAAGTTAACGATAAGAAACTGCAATGTAAATATAGTTTGAAGTTGGCTACTGCATATAAACAGGTTTAATGATGAAAAGACAAGCAGAGAACAAGAAAAACAGAGAAGTATTAACAGACAGTAAAACAGGAAGTTACAACCAGTTTGTGTGTATCTAAGAGAATACTTTAGTCTATATTAACTGATATAGAGTAACATTGAATTGTATATGTTTACAGAGAACTTTAGAACCAAAGATCGTAAGGGTATATTCATGTCATTAAAATTTACTCATTGTTAGCCGAGTGCTGTAGTGCGAAAAGTAAACCGCTGCAAAATGTAGCGGCAAACTTTTTTCGATTTCCGATTGAAGAAAATTCACAATATGTACACTGATCAGTGGCGGCTCGTAGATAAAATTAGTGGTGGTGCTGCTTCAGAAAATTTTTAGCCGTTATTTTAATACTGTGTAAAATGAAACAAACATTTAAAAAGAATATTTATACATAAACTTGATCGGTTTGCGTTTTAGCCACTGCCGGGTAGTGTGTTTAATTTGTTCACTGAATATCACCGCGAATTCCCTCTTGTTTTCCAAAACCAGGCATGAATATGTAAAATATTATGGGACAGGACAAAATAATAGAAAACTTATAGGATGAAACTAAACCAGGAAATGTAGAAAGTTTTTGAAGTATGGAAAATCTTAGTTGTAAGAAGTGGAAGCGTTTACACAGAAAAACCCCCAGAAAAAATGGCGTCAACTTCATTCTATACATGCATACACGCGCGCACATACATACATGCATGCATACATACACACATACATACTACATACATACATACATACATACATACATACATACATACATACATACACACATGCATACATACATACATTCATACATACATACATGCATTCATGCATGCATACATACATACATACATACATACATACATACATGCATACGTACATACATATATACATACATACATATATACATACATACATGCTTTTTGTTTAGCTCCAGGACAGTCTTGATTTAACAGAATTTCAATCAACGACATTCCATTCGTGACAATCATGTCTTATTTTCGTATATAGTAAAACTATGAGTGTATTACTGAATGTATCCGTTCTCTTTATTTAAGAAGAGAGTGTGTTATTTGAGTGAGATTTGGTGTATATTTCTAGTAGAACGAGCGAACATTTAAAGGCTTCGTCGTTAGCTTGAGATAGATTTTTCGCTATAACTAGTGGTGAAACGGAGCAGAGTTAATTTTCATGTAATTAAGCTGCTTCGCTGCACCGAAACATCTCATGCTTTAATGAACAACGGCGAGGAGATCCGAGTTGAAAAAGTGGCTTATTAGTTTTGCATCAATGAATGACGTTTTATTGATCTGTGTAAGTGGGCATTGGGCTCTCTCCCTCACCTCTATGTAAGTGTGTATGGAGTGAGGTTGTAATATTTGGCGTTGAATACTAAAGTTTTGTGTAAGAAGAGACAGAGTAGACAGAAAGAGAAATACAGAGCAAGATGTATAAGTTGGGACACAAATAAACAAGCATAAAGACATGGACATTACATAAAATCATACTAGAAAAGCTAAGTTGTAGAAGTGAGGATTACGTAACGAACTATTTTGCTTTAAAGCCAAATCTTATAATAAATAGGCCATGTCTTTCTAGATATGTGTTATAAAATTATCTCTCTCTCTTCCTCTCCTTCTAATTGTTATTTTCTCTTTATTTCTCTTTCTACCACTCCTTCGGCTCCTCACCCCCCCCCAACACTTCCTTCCCAATAGCGGCTCATTTGAAACAAGTGTCTCGGTAGTAGATCAAAAGAATAAGATAATATACATAGATCATCTTGTCATCCTATCTCGCCGAATGATCACCGCGATTTAGAAATGGCGTCAAAGACGTGGTAATACATTTTTAAAGTCACCGGTTCAAATATATGAATTAACAGACCAGAAACTGATAATTTTTATGGGGATTGATATACAATAAAATGGTAACCAATCTGCGCACAAGCACATACACATGCGTACGTACACATGCTCAACACCGTATTGGTGGATAAAATTTCTTTATTTGTGTATTAAGGGTACCATTGCTTTCATGTTAAGAAAATATCTTAATATCTTAACACCTTTTCAAGCCGATTGGTTGGATATATATATATATATATATATATATATATATATATATATATATATATATATAATATATATATATATATATATATATATATATATAATATATATATATGATATAATATAAGGGTAAATAATTATTAATTTAAAAAAACCAACAATTATTTTCGGGTAGATTTCGGTATGTAAATATAACCATTATCGGAACTTTAAAAAAAAAAGTTCTTTATATATATATATAATATATATATAATATATATATATAGATATATATATATATATATAATATATATATATATATATATATATATATAAAGGGGGCAAGCAACAGGTTGCTTAGCCACATACCGAAAAACCAGAAATAGCAGTCAAAGACTGTTTATTTCTATTTTCTACAAATATGACTCCACATACAACATAAGCAGAGTTAGCGGTTGTAATAACTGTCTAAGGGATAATAGTATCCGTACTTACTATCGCTCTCAAACTACCAATACTATTCCCGGGCATGGGTATGCAGGCACTCTATGCTGATAGGGTGCAGGTAACAACAGAATAAACAAAAGTTTATCAGGAATTAAATTTAAATAAACAGAAAATAGAGAAAACTTTTGATCAACAAACAAATTGACCAACATCGATTGATTATTTTTTAATACAAAACATGTCATATACATATCACATAGGTACGTATTGTATGTAATGTAATGCATACCTCTTTAAAAAACAGGTGCAGGCGCGGCTGTGTGGTAAGAAGTTTGCTTCAAAGCCACATGGTTCCTGTTTCTGTCTCACTGCTTGGTACCAGAGACAAGTGGCTATTATTGTAGTCTCGGGCCAATCAAAGCTTTGTGAAAAGTAAAAGATGTTGGTGTGTTTACGAGGACGTAAACACACCAACATCGGTTGTCAAGCGATGATGGTGAAAAAATGCTGTCCCAGATGTGGAAACTGTACTCCATTGTGGAAACTGTACTCCATTGTGGAAACGGCACTCCATTGTGGAAACGGTACTCCATTGTGGAAACAGTACTCCATTGTGGAAACAGTGCTCCATTGCAGGTCTTGTCTGATCTTTAAAATAGAGATTCACTATTCTTTTCTACTCTATGCATCTACCTGATGGAGGAGGCCGGTCGATTAGATCAACCCCCCCAGTATGCAACTGATACTTAATTTATCGACCCCGAAAGAATGAAAGGCAAAGTCGACCTCGGGGGAATTTGAACTCAGAAGGTAAAAACAAATGAAATACCGCTAAGTATTTTGCCCAGTGTGTTAACGTTTCTTATTTCTTTACTGCCCACAAGGGGCTACACACAGAGGGGACAAACAAGGATAGACAAACGGATTAAGTCGATTATATCGACCCCAGTGCGTAACTGGCACTTATTTAATCGACCCCGAAAGGATGAAAGGCAAAGTCGACCTCGGCGGAATTTAAACTCAGACAGACGAAATACCTATTTCTTTACTACCCACAAGGGGCTAAACACAGAGGGAACAAACAAGGACAGACAAACGGATTAAATCGATTACATCGACCCCAGTGCGTAACTGGTACTTAATTTATCGACCTCGAAAGGATGAAAGGCAAAGTTGGCCTCGGCGGAACTTGAACTCAGAACGCAACGGCAGACGAAATACGGCTACGCACTTCGCCCGGCGTGCTAACGATTCTGCCAGCTCGCCGCCTATGTATGTATATATGTACGTATGTTTTTAGTTTGTCTATACATTGATATATTTCCTCCGTACAATGACTTCTCGCCTTTTTCATCTATCTGGAAGTATGATATCCGTTATGTCATTAATTTTCTAAAACTGGTTGCTATTTTTAGCATGTCCAGCAACCACTTGGAGATTCTCTTATTGACTTGTAGTGCTTTTAAATTAGATGGCTGAGTAAAAAAAAGAAGTATTTAAACCAGTTGAAATTTAAAATGTTCATTTTTTATCACCGACAATCCTATGTGCCTCAAGTAGCTCAGTCTATCTAGATACAAGAAGGTACCATAGAATACAGTCAACTCATCGGCATAAGTCGTGGTAGTGTCAAATATTTGATAAATACGTAAGCTATCTTCTGAGAAGAGTACAAACTATCCTGTAACCCGGAGAAGGCATGGGAACACACTTCAGTGTAACTTTTCCTAGAAACGGTACATAAAAACTAGTTCTGCATCAGGGCTTCATAACCAATAAGGTGACGTTGATTAGCAAGATCGGCTGAAGGTTTAGCCGGTATCGACGCAGCGTCTTATGTTTTGGGTCTTCGAAATAAATGGGGATAAAAATGTAAATTGATTAAATAGATACTTTATTCCTATATTTAATAAATTGTTTTAAACAATATATTTTTTCATTTTACATGTTTTCTTCCTTGTGAGACATAAGAAGTATATTTGCAAGAGTGCCGAAATTCTATTGGTCATTAAGCATTTTGTTCAGCGTGCTAATAATTCTGTCAACTCGTCTCCCTCACAATAATGATGATGATTTTATTCGGGCACAAAATAAGTATTATGAAATATGTCACTACACCGTGACATGGCAACATTGGCCGACTGGTCTAACATAATCGTTAAAAGATTATGAAAACAAAATGCATTTTTTTACATTGTTTGATGTCATGTCGTATGAAATAGAAACACTGAATCATTAAATCACCCCTCCCCACCACCACACACACATTTATCCAGAGACCTACGCATTAGTGTACCAGGAATGTGGGCGTGTGTGTGAGCATGTATGAGTTATGGACTAAACTGTGAGTTCTTTTAGTAATGCATAAGACAGTTATAGTAGTAATTGAAACAACAACAGTAAAAGTAACAAAACTTATAATAAAATTCTTATTTCTAACTTAAGTATAAAACCAGCAATTTTGAGGTCAGGGATTAGTTGATCCATTTAACCCAGTACTTGAATGATACTTTATTTTATCGGTCTTCAGAGGGAATGAAGGCCAAGTTCACAATCTTTATCTTTTGCATGTTGTCTATATTCCAAACTCAACTGTGCTTGTGTTATTTTTACTTCATCAGAATATATATGTCACCACAGATCAAGTTTTTTTTTTCTATTAGTTGTTTTGATTTTCGAAGGACGGTGAATTTCAGTTCTTCGTACCCCTCTCCAACTTCAGTATTTTCCTTAATATTTGTGTTTTGAAGTTACATCTGCCTCGCCAATTTTAGGTTTTTGCCCTGAATTTTCTTGTTTTTGAAAAAAATTCATTTTTCTTTTGTGTCTCATTCGATAGTATGTCCATTTTCTTCAACAATTATTATTTCTTTTTCACTGTACGATTCAATAATGGAGCTGCACAGCAGGTTGACATTGTTAGTGGGCTTCTTTATAGGACTAGGCATAAAGCGATTTCTCTTGCCATTCCTGGAGTTTTGACTGATGGTGCTCCGGAAACTGCGGTTCGTGGTTCTTGTTGTTACCTTGGTTGATCTTCCTTGCTTTCCTTTCTTGTTTTCTTGCCTAGTTTTTCTAGTTCTGAAAGTGGTTCGTATTACAACAATTATAGCAACTAGATCTTTTGCTCTTTATGCCTTTTATCGTCAATTTCTGTGTGAAAAAGTCGTTGTCGAAAGCAAAATTATAATTAATGGACAACATGTTTGGCACTGGATGTTCCACTCTGCTATTGCAGTCACATCAAAGATTACTTATCAACTTGTCTCAGACTCAGATAGCATCTGACTGGCGTCTTTGCATTGATTCATCAAACCGAAGTTTGAAAGAGTTCTTCTGTATAACAGAAATGAAAAGTCGTGCACCTCATTGCCTATTCTGTCCAATTAAATGAGAACATAATAACATAAATATACTGTTTGACTCCATTCAGTGCGATGGTCATCAGTGCGATTTCTGCGGAAATTTCAAAGTTACTGGAATATATTATGGATATGCAAGGAGGGTTTACAAAATATACCGTTATTTTCTATGTCAATGTAATAGTTATGACTGGCCACTGAAGTTAACATATCTCCCAGCAACCACCAATTTCCAATTTTCTGTTTTTAGTTGATCATCTATAATAATACTCTTGTGTTTTTCTCCGTCACAACATATGAATGAGAAAGAAAGGGGTGATAGATGAATAAAGAAGGAAGGGGTGATGGCAAACTGGTAGTGGGTGCATTTCAACTCTGTGGGAGTATATGTGTGTGTATGTAAAATGGTGGCATGTGAATGTGTGTGTGTGTGTGTGTGTGTGTGTGTGTGTGTGTGTGTGTGTGTGTGTGTGTGTGTGTGTGTGCAATGGAAGTGGGAAGATGAACATTCAACGCTGAAAAGAAAAATCAAACAGCGTTTCAACTCTGTGTGAGTATATATGTATGTGTGCGTGTACAAGGGAAGTATGTGAATGTTTGTATGTGTAAACTAGCGTTCTTTCAATAACAAACGATGATCAATGTCACATCTCAAAAGATAACCACTAGATAACACTAATAAATGTATTAATTTGATTTACCATCCATATTTATAAATAAAATACTACAGTTAGCCGTCATTTTTGACGGCACGGGGCCAGCTAGTAAAAATAATATTTCTGCTGCTTATTGATATTCAGCTAGGTTTAATGAAAACATTTGTTTCGGCAATGGCTTAAACTTAGTTCAGTAGAATTTTAGCAGGATTACAAAAAACAAAACAAAAACTTTTATCTGAATATATATTTCTTTACTACCCACAAGGGGCTAAACATAGAGGGGACAAACAAGGACAGACAAAGGGATTAAGTCGATTACATCGACCCCAGTGCGAAACTGGTACTTTATTTATCGACCCCGAAAGGATGAAAGGCAAAGTCGACCTCGGCGGAATTTGAACTCAGTACATAACGACAGACGAAATACCTATTTCTTTACTACCCACAAGGGGCTAAACACAGAGAGGACAAACAAGGATAGACAAACGGATTAAGTCGATTATATCGACCCCAGTGCGTAACTGTTACTTATTCAATCGACCCCGAAAGGACGAAAGGTAAAGTCGACCACGGGGGAATTTGAATTC
Organism: Octopus sinensis; assembly: GCF_006345805.1. NCBI lineage: Eukaryota > Metazoa > Mollusca > Cephalopoda > Octopoda > Octopodidae > Octopus > Octopus sinensis. The sequence goes on along the minus strand of NC_042999.1, from coordinate 126,367,017 downwards.
ACAACGTAACGATAGACGAAATACCGCTAAGCATTTTGCCCGGCGCGCTAACGTTTCTGCCAGCTCGCCGCCTTGTTCTTATCTGAATATAGCAAACATACAGGGTTGAATTTTTGTATGATCGCAATCTTGGCAGTTTTAAAAGAATGAAGTTGAACGAACCCTGCACATATTAATATTACTTGGCAGATTTTTAAATGGGGTTGCGAAAACTTTCAGAAGAATAATAAATTCCCTACCTATATAAGTGGAGTTGAAAAACCTCGATGCCTATAAATAAATGATCTGGGCGATGGCATTAAATGTACACTTCATCCTTCTCACTTTACGTGATGAGTAAGGAGGACCAGTCTATCAAGATATTCATACAAAGGAAACAAGATACGAGAGATTTGTAAATGCAGGCTTGTCGGATTCTCTATTGCGATTACTCAAATCAAGTTTATAAGAGAAAAGTCATATTTCACAACGCTTCTAAAAACTTGTATAATGCATATTCTTCAATTATATGTGTCCCTAATTGAAACTATGACGTAAAAGAGGGATCAAAATTAATTAATTTATTAAGGAATTTATCAAGTGTATATGTTTCAGCTCAAGCAATAAACACAATTTGTATACGATGTAACTTAATATACATTAAGCATTGATAAAAGTGAACACTGCCATATTTCAAAAACAAGACACACTCGGGAAAAACTAAAGACAAATTTGGTATCAACGTCCAAAATGCATTAAGAAAAGCTAGTTTCATTTTAAACAATTTTTTTTTTGACAAGTGCAATTATATAATGGTTTCTTATAATGACATGAAATTACATTTTTGTGGGAAACGACGTGTCGCTTCGGGATCCTCTACATTGTCGCTCACTTGCTAGAAGTAACGATTGTATTCTCTCAAACCACACCCAA
>NC_042999.1:126328605-126361105 GCF_006345805.1 Octopus sinensis | reverse complement strand
AGCCCGAGGTTATGGTTGCAAGATAGGAGAGAAATGAGTAGAACAAGGGTGCCTGAGTAGAGGTGGTACAAGGCTATCCAGTTCCATATATTTTAATGTTATGGCGCGTTTAATGATGAGAATTTCGCCTAGCAAATTACTTTATTTGCTAAATAAAATTCGAAACCTTGGTATAAACGTAAAAAAATAACATGGTAAAAGTTTATATTTTTCATTCCCTTTGAAATTGACTGCTTCTTCTAGCGTATAAAACTACCTATTAAAGGTAGTTTCTCTTGTGTTTAATTGTACACTACTTTATATATATATATATATATATATTATATATATATATATATATATATATATATATACGCATATATACATACGTATATGTACATACTTACATTTATACGTATATATATATATATATATATATATATATGCATATGTGGGCACAGGACGTCATGAAACGTGTAAAAATTAAAAAATCATATAATAATAATAATATATATATATATATATATACGCATATATACATACGTATATGTACATACTTACATTTATACGTATATATATATAATATATATATATATATATATATATATATATATATATATATATATATATATATGCATATGTGGGCACAGGACGTCATGAAACGTGTAAAACAAAAAAAAATCATATAATAACATAATATTTATATTTTATATGATTGAACACCACGCATCCTCTTCCAAGTAAGTTTTATCATAATAATTCTGATGTGCACTCTATACGATCTTTTTACTTTTTCGTTTTTCTCTTTTTTTCTCTCTTATTCTTTTACCTCCTCTTCTCTCACTATTCTATCCTATTGCTCTGTCACTCTCTCTCCCACACTCCTCCTTTGCTCACGTGGGTCACACGTGACCATCGGCCATCTTTCTTTTTCTTCGTTACAGCTGGAACAAGGAAGACATGTTCTTGTTTGTCTCCTGTCCTAGCTTGATTTACGCGTTCGCCACCACAACCTCGTTTAGGCTTAGCATCCCTTCTTGTTTGTTTTCACTGTCCTGTTTGTATTACCTATTTTGATCCTCCGCAAAATCCCAGATTTTATTTAATTTGCTTTGCATGCATGCATGTATGTATGTATGTATGTATGTATGTATGTATGTATGTATGTATGTATGTATGTATGTATGTATGTATGTAGAGAGTTAGATAGATATAATGATGATGATGACTTCTAACTATGCCACTGATGCAACACTCTGGAGGAAAGTCGATTAAATTAATTCTATATCTGAACAGTATTTAATTTATCGATGCGGAAGAATTAAAAACGAAGTTGACCTCAATGGAATTTGAACTCATAAATTAGCTACATACATCCAGGTATTTCTCTTCGCTTTACCTATTGTGCCATCTATTACCATCCAAACATATCTATAAGATTATTCTGCTTGTTACGAAGGTCGCGTGTTCCAGTGTTAACGCTTTCAACAACCTTGATTATGGAATGAAACCGAAGATATAATCGAAATTTTTAATATAATGAAACAACATTATGAAGTTTTATAAATATATACGTCAATATAGAAATAAAACCATTTATAAAACGTGGACTTACCAAAGGCCCCGCAAATATACTGACATTGATAGAAAGCCTCATCGTTTAGAAAAAATAAACCAAAAATTCTAAAAAACTAAACAATAAACATTTTAACAAGTGACAATGAGTGAAAGAAGAGAAAGAATGAATGAACGAACAGTAGAAGCTGGAGAAGAAAACAAAAGTCAGAAAGTATTATCTCTAATAAGATTTATATATTCAGTATGTCGTTACTCCATCTTGTTTGCTTTCCGTAACATATAGTAGAGCGATGACAGATTGCCAAGCCTTACTTACTTAGCTTCACCAAACCTCGTCCTATCTCATCTACTAAAGATAAAGCAAGAGTTGGATGAAATTAAAACTAATCGTGACTGGAAAAATTGGGGGCGGTAGCTACTGTAGCAGCAGCAGCAGCAGCAGCAGCAACAGCAGCAACAGCTTAACCCTATGTCAGTCCTGCGGACATTCCAGTCGTGATCAATGTGACTTTTTGTGTATCCATTGTTCAATGTGTCCTTCCTTTTAGATGGTGGTAGGGTATAACGTGTGAAAATTTGGCTGCTGTTTCTGACAGGTCGACAGACTTCATAGTAGTAGCAGCAGCAGTGGCAGTAGTAGTAGTAGTAGTAGTAATAGTAGTAGTAGTAGTAGTAGTAGTAGTAGTAGTCAATGTTGGATTCACAATGATAGTAGTGGTGGCAGCAGTAGTAGTCATAGTAGTGGTTTAAATGCTTCTTACGCGATCACAATTTATGACATTTTAACGAGAGGAAAAAACGGAAAGTTGCGATACTCATGCCTTTTCCCAAGAAGCTTAATGACGTAAATGGAATGAAATGGTCGGTAACCATGGCTTGAACTGAGCCACGTTATCCGTTGACTAGATTAACAGTACTTCATTAAGGTCTGTTCGTCCTCCGACGAAAATGTTAATAATTTAATGATTACCTTCGTAGAGGTTGATGGTCGTATAATGGAGGTCTATAGTGCTGGAAAACGGAGGTCTATAATGTCGGAACAGAAATGTTCATGTATCTATGATATTCAACTATATTTATAGCTGTGTGTTTTGTAAGTTTGACTCACCGGATATAATAGCTAGATTTCACATAAATGAATGACGATGGGATTGCACCTAGAAAGTTACCCTCTGAGGCACAAGTCTGAGAAAGGTTGTTTATGGATGATCAGCAGTCGCCCATGGATATCAACTTCTCCTCTTCACGCCATCAAATGTTATCCAAGGGAAAGGCAAAGGATAATACAGTTTGGTACCAGTGACATCGCATTCTAGGCTGAGTGAACTGGAGCAATGTGAAATAAAGTGTCTTACTCAAGAACACAACGCACAGCCCGGTTCGAGAATGGAACTGGCTATCTCATGACTGCGAGCCAGACGCCTTCACATAGCAGTCTAGAAAAGGAACTTACACTTTAGGATAAGTTAAGTTTCCCCAGAAATTATTCAGGAGAGATTTACAAATCAGCTTAATGCTAACGAAGCAGATATTGAGCCCCAACTGAATGAAAGCAACCCAGAAGTTTGTGCAGATATCAACAAATTATAGGTGACTGGTTCGGCCTCCCATCTGTCATTAGTATATATTTTATTTCTTCTGGGGGAAATTTAAAGGCAATGCCTATATTCAATGAAGTTTAAAGTTAGAAGGTAGAAAACAAGCCCCACAAAAACCAAAAATAAAAAAGAAAAGAAAAAACAAACCCGAAACTAAATATAAAATATTTAGTGCGATTCTCAATCACGTGCAAATTTTCTTCTTATCTGTTATGACTGTTATTTTTAGTACTTATCAAACGGAGACCTTGATGTGATAATTCTGATTTTTTCTTTAGTCCGACTAGGTCTTCCTTTTAGTACCTCATCTACTTCCTTTATTAAATTTTTGAGACGATAGAAGGTGATTTCAGGGAAAATTTAATTGCTATCTTTAGCACTGATCGAACAGGAACTTGTGATAAAAGGCATTCTAAATGAAAATACCTTAACTTCTTTCAAGAATTGATATGTAGAAGTGAGTTCATTAACCAATGTGCACTTTTTTGCATTTTTAGAGAAAACAGTGTGTAATCTGAGGGAGATTTGGTTGCTGTTTTTAGTAGACAGACTGATCACAGAAAGTTTAGCTCTAGTCTAAGTCTAGTCAAGCAAACACATAGTCAAAAACATTTCAACCATGGCTACCTCGTCGTTTTTGGCTATAAAACTACATTATCAAATGTTAGTCTCCTTTTTTCAGATGACCGGTGTAATTTAAGAGTACTTTTAGCTGCTATTTTTTAACAAATTGAGCGACCATGTTAAGATTCCTACAATGTTATTGTTCTTTAGTGTCAGGTTAATCGTGATGAAGCAAACATGTGATCAAAGATATGCAAACATTATTGCGCGGGGAAGAAAAGTTTTAATGACATTTCAGCCAGAAAGTCTTCGTCAGGGAGAGATGAAATGTCAACTAGTGTTAAAGGATAAATTGGAAAATGAAAGAAACGGTGAGAGAATGAGATAAAGAGTGGAGAATGAGAGGTGAGACAGAGAGATACGAGAGAGATGAGAAAGAACGACGAGAGGAAAATGGCAGATTGAGGGAAGAGAGAAGGGAAGGGATAACAACTATTGGTGGTAGAAAAAGGCCAGCTAGGAGAGTGTGTATGTTTATGTGTGTATAGTTTCCCTATTATTATTACTACCCCCTCTTCCTCTTAACGTATTTTAAATCTTTAGGCATTCGTTTTAATTTCTCCTACCTTGTTACATCTTCTTCCTCACTTAACTCAACCATTCTCTACTCACTCTCTGATGTTTGTTACATTTTCCCTCTTTACCTCTCCTTTTCTCCTTCTCTCTTTTTGCCACTTGCTGCTTCTTCCTCTTTTCTCACCCTCTTTTCTTTCTCCGTGTCACTTTTTTCGTTCTCCTTTACCTCTTTTATTTCTTTTTTGATTCATACAACTTCTCTCTCTGATACGTATTATCTCTTCCACCTCCTTTAACTTCTCTCTTACCCCTTCTCTACTTTCTCTGATATTTGCTTTACTTCCTCTTCTCTTATTCTCTTCTTTTTCTTCCTTAACTCTACCATTTTCACCTTTTTCGTCTCCCTTGCCTCATTCTTCCTTTCTTTTTGGCACTTGTTACCTCACACCCTTTCTCTCCTTCACTTTTACTAATCCCAGTTTATATGACCTTCAACACTAGCTGATATTTGTTTTCTCTCCGAAGCGTTAAATTTCTCTCCCCGTGCCGGGAAAAAATCATACTCCACTGTTTGAATTATTTGTATTTATTACCAGCCGACACAGACAATCACTAGTTTTTATGGATTGTATTGTTATACTATTGTCAACGAGTTTGTAGCAGTGGCCATGCCACCTATATTCAGGCATTGCCTCTCTAATACTAAATTGGTTGGTGTTAAATTATCAAAAACAGCTGCTCGAATAAGCAATTCATCGAATGTACCGTTTAGTTTCAAATAATAATTAAACTAATCATAGCAAATATTCAAAATGCAGAAAATAAATTAAAGGCAAAAACTAATACTATTATGTTTTATTAAAATAATTTTGATTAAAGTGATATACAATGCACTCACACGCACACACGCATACGCACAAATATATATATATATATATATATATATATATATATATATATATATATATATAATATATATAATGGCTTCTAGCTCGCTCTGATACTGAGTTGAGTTGGTGCTTCTAGTATCTAAAATTCAATATTCAATCATTCATGATTGTTTGTATCCTGCGCTGATGAAAGAAGAAGTCTGGGTAAGGTAGAGTTTATCTAATTCTTATGCTTTCCTAAGACTTGATCTCGAAACGTACGTCCGTAGGTGACTTAAAACTGTATGATAGATCGCCGTTAATTCATTCTCTCTTACCTGTTAGTGTTTGCCTTTCAAATGCTGTGTCTTTACTAACTGTGATCTCCCTTTTAGTAGAAGAAATAGCTATAATCTCTTTGACTGCTATTTCTAAATTCGGTGTGTGGTAAGCAATTCGTTGCTAAACCTTAATTGCTTAGTATTACTTAAATTTCCTCGAATGAGGCTTTTACATGCCGAAGACTACTTGGTGTAATTGATATTATTCCAATTAATTAATTTCACCCCTCATTGTTACTCCTAACCATATATATATACCCACACACATGCACACCACACACACAACGCACATGCATGCATGCATGCATGCACACGCGCACACCTACACGCATACACACACACAACACGCACGTACACATACATACATACACACACGCATACATACACCCATACACATACATGCATCCTACACACACATACATACACACTCACACATACATACACACACACACACCTCACTCACACACCTGTATGTACGCGCACACACATGCACATACACACCTTCCCCACACCCACACGTACATACATATACACACTCACACACACACAACACACACACACACACACGGACATACATCTATGCACACACATACATACACACATACTCACATACATTCATCGGACACACTGCCACCCGGACATACACACAGACACCTCACACATCCACACACATACATACTTACGCACATACTCGCAGGCTCGCGCACGCACGCGCTTGCGCCGGTTCGCGTACGCATACGCTCCGCAGGCACCTCGCTCTTGGAAACCGACAAGACTCCCGCCCGTTCCTGGGACCGTCTGTGTCGTTGGGTTTTTCCCACGCCCGCCTCCGCGGGACCACTCTTCCATCTTCCCCTCAGCTGGAGTCCTTTTTCCTTAACCCCCCTTTTTCGTTACACACACGCGCACACATATACACACATTGCTTAAATATATACATTTACTCTTACCACATTCATCTACTCGCCATTTATACCACCACGACACTGGACACACACACAACACTACTACTCAAAACCGCTGGCACGCTACATACGCCCCCACCCCTTCCCCTCCCTCCTTCCTCCTTCCTTCCTTTTTCTTACTACTGAACTTTGTCTGCTAAGCTGACCACTATCTCGCGCCCTACCTCACACGCCTACACACAGACGCACACACTAACACACACATATATATTTTTTGTTTTTTCATCTCGCCTCACACACACACATCCACACACACGCACACGCACACACTCACACATACACACACATCTGTTGCGTTACCAACCTTGTCTCCACTCTTTTGCCTTTAAAAACCCACTTTGCTCTGTTTTCGTAAACATCCGCCTTTCACCATGCAACTCGTAAACACCAGTCGTCTTTTTTTCTCTTTCCCCTGTTGCCCGCTCTTGGATCTTTCTTTCCTCTCTCTTCCTCTTCTTTTATGTTTCCGACGAAGAGCTCCGCTCGAAACGTCATAACCTCCCTGCTTCCTTTTCCTGAGCGCCTATTAATAATAATACTGTAATTGTTCCATGTTGTTGTTTTTTTGTTTCCCGTTTGGATTAAAATTATACCACTGCGCGCCTACACGGACCCCTTGTACCTTGGATACCAACTCCCGGATTTTTGCACCTACGGATTATTGTTACCATTCTTCTGACCTACGGATCACCCGCAACCTTCTTCCGGAGTACCACCATTACCTGATTGAAAATCATTACCTAATCTGTCCGTTGACTCTCAAATCTCTTTCCTGACTTTTTTCAACTTTTTTCAACTTTTTTTCTATTGTTTTCAAACCGTCTTCACCCGTTTTCTTCTTTCGTTGTTTTCCTGTTGTCTCTCCTTTTTCCTGTTTCGCCACCACCCACCTTTACCTGTTTGCCACCACTTCTCATCATGCCTGACTTGCACTCGTTCGTCCAACCCTTCAATCCCTCCTCAGCCGCTACCTCGCGTTCTTCCCCCCACAATGTTCCGCACCTGCTATAAAACTTTCCCGCTTGCTTTTTAAGAAAACCCGCCACTCGAGTCATCTTTCTTTCTTAGCCGGTGCCTCCGCCATCATGTCACACCCCGCGGGTTCCTCTTGAAGTTCCACGCTACCCCCCCTATTCCCCTCCTTCATCGAACCCACCCTCGCTCGTACCTCCGCTTCCTCTCCTCCGCCACCATCCGCTCCACCCGCCCCCCCTCCTTGACTCCCTCGACCATCACTTCCCCAGGCCTACCTCCTTCTCTCCGCCCTCTGCCCTCCACTCTTCACCAACCTATCCTCCGCTTCATTCTTAATCTCAACCACCAACTCTACAACCACCTCACACACACAAAAAACAAAAAACTCCACCTCCTCCTCAACCCCTCACCCCCTTCCCCCCATCTCCCCCACTGTTCCCCTCCTCCTTCGCACCTACCCCCCACCCTTCCACGGACCCCCCCACCGTGACCTTCCTACGCCTAACCCATCTTCACCCAACCACCCCTACCCTCCCCTTCACACCCTGCACCCCCTCCGCCGCCTGCCCCTAGTCCTCCCCCCACCCCCCCGCTTCCTCGCGCTGTTGTCACTATACCCCCCACCTCCCCTCTCCCCGCTGAGCGTTCCCTCCTCAGTAAGGGTCTCCGCTTCACGCCACTCACGCGCCACTGTGATGAGTTCGAGACTCGGGCGGACGTCAACCTGTTCCTGCGCCGCCTCAAACTTCGCGCATACTACCACGCGTCCCCGCAGCGTCACAACAATCAGGATTGCCTTTTGGAGCTGGGGCGTCGTCCATCCATCTGGACGCCGCCCCCAGGCCTTTTCAGTAGCCTAGATTCGTTTGTACATGACTGCAACGCTTGGTCCACCGTTTCAACTTGCACCAAGACCCCGCCGAGCCAACCTCACTCGGGCCGAATCCATTGCCCTTCGCCACCTCCGCCGTCGTGATGACATTGTCATCAAACCGGCGGACAAAGGCGGGGCAGTGTAGTGTGTGGCGCGCGGACCTATACAGGGAGGGAAGCGCTCAACCAGCTTCAAAATCCACTCTTCTATCGCCTCCTCCCCTCCGATCCCACCTCCTCCTACCAACAGCGAGTGTCCTCCACCATCCACGACCTCATCTCCTCCTCCGCTCTCCCCCTCACCACCGCCACCAACCTCATCGTCCGCACACCCCGCACCTCCACCATCTACTTCCTTCCCAAGATCCATAAACCCTCTAATCCTGGCCGTCCCTAGTCTCTCTGCCTGTAATTGCCCCACTGAACTCATCTCCCTATACCTCGACCGCACCTCATGTCCCCCTTAGTCGCAGCCCTCCCCTCCCACATACACGACACCAACCACGCCCTCCGTCTCTTCAATTCCTTTTCCTTCCCTTCCAGCCCCTCACACCTCCTCTTCACTTTAGATGTAAAATCCCTGTACACAGTGATTCCCCACAATGACGGTCTCCTAGCCCTCCAACACTTCCCTCGACCGTCGTCCCGACCCCACCCCCAGCACCCCCACCCTTCTCGGTTGGCTGAGCTCGCTCGTCCCCTCACCCTCAATTGCTTCACGTTCGCCGGGGAAACGTACCAAAGTGTCCGGGTCGCGATGGGAACTAGGATGGGCCCCAATTTCGCCAATCTCTTTCTTGGCTACATTGAGGCCCAAGTGTTCTCTCAGTTCTCTGGGCCGACCCCCGAACTATACGGTCGCTATATCGACGACTGCGTAGGTGCCACCTCCCTTTCCCCGAACTTCTCTGCCAATTCATCTCTTTCATTTCCAACTTTCACCCCCTCTTCTTCATTCACCTCCACCATCTCCAACACCTCTGTCAACTTCCTTGACATCTCTCTCCGCATCGATCACCCCTCCAGCTCTCTCACCACCACCGCCTTTTTTTAAACCTACGGATTCCCACCTCTATCTCAACTTCTCTTCCTCCCACCCCCCTTCCCACCAAACGAGCCATCCCCTACTCCCAGTTCCTCCGCCTCCGACGTTTGTGCAGCCGCGACCAGGATTTCGAGACCCAATCTCAATACCTGGCCCGCATGTTCAGACTCCGAGGTTACCCACCCATACTCCTCTCTGATGCCCTCACCCGCGCCCGTCGCATCGACCGCACCCGCCTACCGCCCTGTCTCCTTCCCCCCGCCCACCCCCCAACCGCACCCCCTTCCCCCTCCTTTTCCACCCTCTCTACTACCCTACCCCTTCGTCGCAAGATACTACGTGCCTTCCGTCGCCTCCAGCTTGATCCCACCACCCGCCCCATTTTCCCTAACCTACCCCTGTCCTCTTTCAAACGAGCCCGCAATCTGCGTGACCTCCTGGTCCACAGCACCCTCTCTCCTTCCCCCTCAGCCCCACACGGATCATTCCCTTGCTCTAGATCCCGTTGCAACACTTGCCCCTTCATCACCACACACCACCGCTGTCACCGGCTCCAACCTGCACACTGTACGCATTAGGCACTCTTTTACGTGCACCTCGTCTGGCCTTATTTACTGCATTAAATGCAACCTATGCGGGATGCTGTATGTAGGACAGACGGGACGCCGGTTGTCCGACCGTTTCACTGAACACTTGAGGGACGTTCGCCTACCTCTCTCTTTCTCCCGTCGCACGCCACTTCCGCTCGGCGGCCATTCCCTAGATGACATCTCAGTGTTTGGTCTCCGCCCCCCACCATGGTCGCCCACTTTCCAGGCTCCACTTGGAGCAACGCTACATCTTCACCCTACAAACTACCACCCCACACGGACTTAACACAGCCCCCTCCTCTTGAGATCCGTTTTTTTTTTTTTTTTTTTTTGGACACACCACTCCCACACACCCACCCACCTACCTACCCACACACCCACCCACCTACCCCACACCCACCCACCCACCTACCTCCCACGCCTGTTCACACACACACATACGTAGACCCATCTACGTACATACATTCACACATTTAATCACACACACTTACAGACATACTAACACACACTAACATACAAACCAACAGCACATACACACACACATACATACATACGCACACACATACATACTTACACACACACACACACACAGACATACATACACACATACACACACACATACATACGCACATACATACACACACACTCACACACACACACCGCACGTACATACTTCACACACACACATGCAAACATACATGTAGGCACATACATACATACATACCTACACATGCACACCCCTTACACTGAATGCACACACACATACACCTTTTTGCATCCAGGCAGCCCCCCCCCTCTTTCTGCTTTCCGGTTTTTGCTGATGATCCTCGGTTCCCGCGTAGCGGGGCGTTCGAGGGCCTTTGCGCTCGCGCGCCTTGGCGCGCGCTGGGGCTTGGTCGGCCCCTTGGGCTTGCGTTGTACTGCTTGTGCGTTGTGTGCGTGGCGCGCTTCGTGTGTGTGGGCTTGCTTCGGATGTGCGCGTGCGTATGTATGCATACATACCCACACACTCGCATGCATCCCTACCCACATACATACACAGCACACCTACTCACACACCACATACACACATACCTGCACACACACACACACATACATACATACACATACGTACCTACTTCAGACATACACACACACACAGACATACCCCATACACTCACACTCACACGCATACACACCACACATACACACGCACACGTACACATACACACACACACACCTACATACATACATTACACTTGTATACACACACACTTACATTCATACACACACACACTACACAGCCATACCCTCACTCAGACACACACATCTACCTACACACACACACAAACACACACGGACACACACCCATACATACATCTACACCCACCGCCTACACACATACATACACACATACATAAACACACACACACATACACATATACACACATACGCACACACACATATACTTATACACATGCAACACACACACATACATACATACACCCATATACATACACACACACATACCCATACTCCTATACGCACATACATACACACAGACATACACACATACACACTCACAAAACATACACACACACATACTTACACACACACTCACCTGCACGCGCGCACACATGCATGACAAACACCCATACACTCACACTCACATACGCACAACACCAACATAAACACGCTCACGCACACGCACACACACACCTACACTCCCACACACATACACACGCACCTACATACACACACGCACGCATACACACGCATACACACCTAACACACATACATTACACACGTACACACACCTACATACACATGCATACACACACACACACAAAACATGCACGGACACACCCAGACATACACACATACACCTATATACACACGCCCACACACCTACATACACACACATATACAGACGCCCACACACCTACATACACACACATACATACACACAATACAACGGACACACCCATACATACTTACATACATACACCTATACACACACGCCCACACACCTACATACACACACATGCATACACACACACAATGTACGCCACACACACACATATACGCGCACATACATATATACCCCACACATGCACACACACACACACATACGCACATGCATGCATCATGCATGCACACGCGCACACCTACACCTACATACAAACACACACACACGTACACATACATACACACACGCATACATACACCCATACACATACATGCATCCTACACACACATACATACACACTCACACATACATACACACACACACACACTCACTCACACACCTGTATGTACGCGCACACACATGCACATACACACACTTCCCCACACCCACACGTACATACATACACACTCACACACATACACACACACACACACACACACGGACATACATCTATGCACACACATACAATACACACATACTCACATACATTCATCGGACACACTGCCACCCGACATACACACAGACACACTCACACATCCACCACATACATACTTACGCACATACTCGCAGGCTCGCGCACGCACGCGCTTGCGCCGGTTCGCGTACGCATACGCTCCGCAGGCACCTCGCTCTTGGAACCGACAAGACCTCCCGCCCGTTCCTGGGACCGTCGCGTGTCGTTGGGTTTTCCCACGCCCGCCTCCGCGGGACCACTCTTCCATCTTCCCCTCAGCTGGAGTCCTTTTTCCTTAACCCCCCCCCCTTTTTCGTTACACACACGCGCACACATATACACACATTGCTTAAATATATACATTACTCTTACACACATTCAATCTACTCGCCATTTATACCACCACGACACTGGACACACCACACACTACACTAACAACAAACGCTGGCACGCTACATACGCCCCCACCCCTTCCCCTCCCTCCCTTCCTCCTTCCTTCTTTTTCTTACTACTGAACTTTGTCTGCTAAGCTGACCACCACTATCTCGCCCTACCTCACACGCCTACACACAGACGCACACACTAACACACACATATATTTTTTTGTTTTTTTCATCTCGCCTCACACACACACACACATACACACACGCACACGCACACACTCACACTACACACACATCTGTTGCGTTACCAACCTTGTCTCCACTCTTTTGCCTTTAAAAACCCACTTTGCTCTGTTTTCGTAAACATCCGCCTTTCACCATGTGCAACTCGTAAACACAGTCGTCTTTTTTCTCTTTCCTGTTGCCCGCTCTGGATCTTTCTTTCCTCTCTCTTCCTTCTTTATGTTTTCCGACGAAGAGCTCCGCTCGAAACGTCATACCTCCCTGCTTCCTTTTCCTGAGCGCCTATTAATAATAATACTGTAATTGTTCCATTGTTGTTGTTTTTTTTGTTCCCCGTTTGGATTAAAATTATATATATATATATATATATATATAATATATATATATATATATATTATATACTCCTATAGAAGGAGGGTTAGATTTAATATATATACTAGACTTATGTATATATACTAGACCCGTTGGGTCACCAATAGTTCAAGGTACCCGCAAAAACCCTGTATCTCGGGAATCCGTGGTCTGATTTACGCGAAACTTCTATTATTCCGTATTCACATTTCAATGGTACCTTACTTTTAAAGCATTTCCCCCATGATTCGTCGGTTTGACTTTTTATAAAGGTACCCGAAAAAAACATGTATCTCGGTAACCCGTGGTCCAATTTACGCAAAACTTGTTTTATTCCATTTGTATTCACATGAGCATCCGATTCATGACATCTCCTGCTTCTGTCTCTTTCCCTCTGTTTCGCCAGACGCTCAGCCCTTGCTTTATCAATCTCATCGATCCGTCTATTCGCTAGCCTTTCTCGATCTTGGTATTTTTCGGGTGTATTTCGTGTGCATTTAACGTACCTCACCTCCAAACCCATCGTAAGCCATTTTCTTCCGGAAAAGAAAGGGAGAAAGGGTTGTGGAGACCTCGGAGATTCCCGGGAAATACTGAGTTTTCCACCAACGGAGTTCTGCTTCGTGAGTTTTTTTCCAGGTTATTTCGCATACTTTCAACGAATGTGACATCGAAATCACGCGTAAACGGCTCCTTTTCCCAGAAAAGGAAGGATCTTGCTGTTATTCTTTGCACGCCCTGCTGCCACGTAACATGCATTTCGGATCCTTACCACAAATAGCTGTCACATGGTAGCATGGGGTGCTAGAAATAGCAGCCAAATCTTTAGCGGTGTGAAAGGTTGAATGCATTCGAAATAAAGCTATGGAAAAATATTTCACACTGAGGTTACGAACGGTTCTTTTACGAAATATTTACTGTATTTTTAAAGTCATTTTCGCTTTTAAATATTTTAAAAATATGCTCAAAAAAAGTTTTGTAACGGTATTCACATGAAAATAATTTTTTAAAAAGTTTAAAATATTGTCTGTTTAAAAAAAACTAAAATATAAATACTTACGGTACAAAGAACTTACATTTTTGAAATCACATTCATTTAAAGATATTTCTAAATGATTAAAATATTATGTTTAACAAAAGCGAAAACAGAAACATTTACTGCAAAAAAATAACTCGTATTTTTTCGTAGGCAAGTTAAAGACACCAATGCGTCTAATCGAAAGGTTAGAGTTTCTTCCCTTTCAGGGTTAAGTTATTTTCGGAGTATTTTCCCATTATGCACTGTTTTGGGTATTTATACTCCCAAACCCCCCAATATCTCACTGGACCGATTTACGCGAAACTTGTTTTATTCTGTTTGTATTCACATTTCAGGGGCACTTTACGAGGTAGAATTGTTACAGTGATAGCATGTGTGGTATCGATGGTGATGACGTTGTTGTTGTTGATAGTGGTGGTGGTGATGATAGGGGCAGTGATGGTGGTAGTAGTGGTCGTAGTGGTAGTGGTGTTCTTAGGATAAATAACATTTAACGTAACGCGGAGGGTGATGGTTGTCGTGAAAAGACCGCGGGTGGGAAATGATGACGGAAAAACGACTGAGAATTTTTTAAAGAGATCGTGGCGTTGTTGGGGTATCATATATATGGGGTGAGGTTACACCACCCCACCCCATATATATGACATGTTGTAACGAGATGTAAGACAAGCCTGGACTAAATTTAGCAGAAGAGGAAGAGGTTCTGAAGGCTGCCGTTCCAGCAGTATCGTCAGTCGCAGCTCCAGAAATGCTGGAGAGGATCGCCTTGTTTTCGATTCCAACAACTAACCTAGAAACTGTGTAAGGAGTGGCCACAGTTGGAATGTCTTTGATTATAAGATTACTTGACCAGGACTGACCTAGACCTAAATAATAGCAGCCTAGTAGTAAATGAACCCATGGTGAAATATCTATCTAGTCGATTGACCAACAAGAAATAGTAGCCAAATTCATATCACACGACTAGCATTTTAAATAAGGTATGCACACATGTGAAATAATGAAGTCCTACTTGCTCCATTAAAGAGAATGGATGATCAAGTCTGTTATACCGTTGATCTTATGTCTACTGGAACAGTGATGACAGTATCAACAACTAGCCACTCATGCTCTTGTCATTCCCATGAATTCTACCTCAACTACTATCATCAACCTCCTCTACATCACTGCAAAAAGCATCACCCTTTACATGGACATCACTCACCATCACCACCACCACCACCACCACCACCACCACCACCACCACCACCACCACCACAACAACAACAACAACAACTACCACCACCACTACCACCACCACCACCACCACCCACCACCACCACCACCACCAAATTACTATCAAGTATCACTGTGACTACTACCATTAACATCAACACTTGTCATTTTACTGTCATCACCACCACCGTCACCACCACCACCACACCACCACCACCACCACCACCTGCTCCTGCTGCTGCTGCTGCTCCTCCTCCTCCTCCTCCTCCTCCACCACAACCACCACCACCACTACAAGCAACAACAACACTATCACAATAACCAGCATTATTAATACTACCACTATAACAAGAACATGAGCAAGAACGTCGGTATCAAGCATCACTAACAACAACAACGACAATATTAATATCAATATCAGCGACAATAGTATGAAAAAAAAAAACAACTACGAAAACTATAACAATAACAGTGGGAGAATATAATAATAAAAAAGAAGAAAAACCGACTAAACTCGCGTTTTTCAGAGGATTACGTATGGCGTTTACAAGTCATGTCCCACAAAAAGCGGTAGCTTAACTAAAATTGCCTATACAAATACATCAAGAAATATTACTTAGCGTTGACCTTTCTTTGTCCTAAATGAGGTCACCCCAGCTCTTTGCAATTGAGCGGCATGTTAATCTTTTAGCCTGATCATAGCAACTTGAGAATGAGTTGGCAAATAGACATTAGTTTTAACAGGGATTGAAGGAGATGGAAGGAGGTAGGGTAAGAGTAAGAGGTGGGGGTTGAAGGAGAGAAAGAGGTGAGAGTAAAAAGAGAGATGGTAAAAGAACTGAGCCTTAGCTAAAGGAGAGTAGTGGAAATAATAATAATAATAATAATAATAATAATAATAATAATAATAATAATAATAATTAAAGAGAAACAAAAAACTAGAAGGAAAAGGAGACGGTAGAAGAAGGAGGAGAAGGAAGGTGACAAAAAGAGGAGGAAGAAGCCCATAGATGAATAAAAGGAAGAAGAGTAATGTTTAAAGCATGACAAAATGTGAAGAAAAAAAGATGAGCGAAAATGAAAGTAAGACATATTGAAAAGAAAGAGAGGTAAACTTAGATCATATGATAAAGATGACGATGATGATGACGGTGATGATGATGGGGATGATGATGATGATGATGATGATGATAATATAATTTGTAAATAGGAATTAAACGGTTGCCTTTGGACAAAAAGAATGTTTCACAAATTGAACGGAGATGAGTGGAGGGGGTGGATTTTACACCCCTTCCTGTTCTTCAATAGCAGCAGGGGTCTTTTAATTTTCCCTTAATTCTAGACTAATGGGATTTGCTTGGCTTTTTACAAGGATAAACAACCGTTTTACACGTGCTCTGTGTCAATCTATAATACACACGCATACAGACACGTACACACACACACACACACACACACACACACACACACACACACACACACACACACACACACGCACACGCACGCACACACCCACACGCGCGCGCACTCACTGAAACACATACATGCAAAGGGTGGAAAAAATATCCCGACAAACATCGGCTTTCATAGGTTGTTAGTTATTAGACATTTTTTTTACATTCGTATTATGACCCTCTTATTTTTAAAAACTTCGCTTTTACATGAGGAAACACTACATCTTTATCGAGGCACAAGACCTTACGTTTAAGTGGGAATATAAATTTAACTTCTATTTCCTGAAAAGCTACCTCAATTGATCAATAGCCCAATTGAATAAACCTATCAGTAATGTACCTATAATGACTACTGGAAACAGTTGTAAGCCAAATTTGCTCTAATAAAGGAAATCATATGTAATGACCATTATTTTTAACTTGTTTTTTTTTTATATATCACTCAATAAAAACTAGTTTATTTGAAGCCCATCCACGGATTTACAATATAGAATTGTGATGAACCATAACTTGGGACCCTACCAAAATATTACTTGGAGTCCTTCACTAATCTAAGTAATATTGTTAGCCTGGTGTGCCAACAAAGAGCTTATGAAGTATTTTGCCCAGATTGATAATCCCTCACTATTTGTTCTACACACACATACACACACACACACACACACACACACACACACACACACACACACACACACACACACACACACACACACACACACACACACACACACGCATGCATGCAAACACACACACAGATACACACACACATGGCAATAGGTAAGTATGATCCAAGGCTCGAAGTGGAGAAGGTTAGTAAACTTCAAGCATTTATGTCACTAGTGTAGATGACTAAAAGTGGAAAATATACGATAAAATATACATATTAATATTGTAAGTTAAACACGCCATCTTATATCGAAGTTAAAAGGAATTTCTATAAACTGACGGTCACCATACAACTCACGGTTTAGCAACTAAAGCTGCTAAGAATGCGAATAAAAATCCAATATGTAAGGTATGGAACAGGTAAAGCATAGACTATAATTGTTTCATAGCAAACTGAAGTGTGTTACGTAAGTTGTAACAAACACAAAGCAGTTCAGTTCTATATTTAAGAGATGAGGAATTATGTGCCTTATTTACATTATTTACATTCGACGGATATTTGTCCTCATCTTGTTTGTTGTTAACACAACATTTCGGCTGATATACCCTTCAGCCTTCTTCAGGTGTCTTGGGGAAGTTTCAAACCTGCGTTTTCATTCCTAAGGTATTTTTCGATGTTGTTATTATTATTATTATTATTATTATTATTATTATTATTATTATTATTATTATTATTATTATTATTATTATTATTATTGTTCAGGTTACTGCTTGGAATCGAACTCGGAATCTTGGGGTTAATAGTCCGCGCTCTTAACTACTATAAAGAAAAATCAAAAACAAAATTAGAATCAAATGACCAATGAAAGTATTAGGTAGTGGGGAAAGTCGCTCAAAATGGAAATAAGGGTGGGTGTGATTAAGTAAAAGGGAAAAAGAATCCTAGTTAGCGAGGGAAAAAGGTGGGTAGGATTAACAATAAAAATCCTTTACCCAAGGATATCAATGGGATAATAGGAGACTGCGAGCTGATATCGTAAGGTTTATCTGACTTATATGAATTATGGGACACACTGAAAACAAGGAAAAGGTCACCAAGCAATACAATCTGCGAAGTAGTCGAAGTAGTGTTTACGGTTGAATAAAGGATACAAGTATATATGTATACATACATATACGTACACCCATCAGTACACCCATCAGTATATATGTGTGTGTGTATGTGAGATACTAACATACACACACATGCACAAATGCACACACACACACACACACACACACCACAGCCGCACACACATACATCCAAACATATATGCACACACACAAACATATATACATATACAGGCACATACGGGCCAACCCCTCTTTTTACCCCTCTAACTAGCTAACTAGCATTCATTTTCCTTCTACTTAATGGCTACTTAACCACACCTACCTTATTTCCATTTTTAGCGACCTCCCCACTAACTAATACTTTCATTGGTCATTTGATTCTGAATTTGACCTTGTTTTTTTCTTTTTCTTTTTCTTTTGTTTTTTCGACTAGCCCTTTCTGCGCTGGCCAGTTTGATAACTCATTTGCTCATTTGCGAACGCCAATGTAAACAACGTTGAGGTAACAAACAGTTGAAGATTAAAGATAGGTTGTGCTTGTTACAACGTATACAACGTATACAACGTATACAACGTATACAACGTATTCCAGTTTGCTTTGAAACAATTGTAGTCTGTCCTTTACCTTTTACCTGTTCCACTCCTTAACTTTCGGACATATGTATGTATGTATGTATGTATGTATGTATGTATGTATGTATGTATGTATGTATGTATGTATGTATGTATGTATGTATATATATATATATATATATATATATATATTATATATATATATATATATATATATAATATATATATATATATATAATATATATATATATATATATTATACAGGGTTCAGCAAAGATTTGCTTTACCACATACCGAAGTTTAGAAATAGCACCCAAAGAACCTTAGCTATTTCCTCTATTTTAAAAAGAGACTCCCGGACAAAAACAAAGTACTCGAAAACAATCCAATCAGGCAGAGAGGAAAAATAACGAAAATCAATCGATATTTGATTACCCATGTACGCGTTTCGGAATTAGATTGGTATAAGGAATGTAGAATTTATACTTTACCCAAACATTTTCCTCTTCAGCATTGGACTTCACAATATTAAATCCGAAGGCACTGGAAGAATTGAACACTATTCAATTTATAACTAATGTAGGATAAAATTTAATTTCGGGAAAAAAATTTTATCAATGGCCAGCATATCAAAAAATACCTTTAAAGGTTAAATTTATAAATAATTCTATTTTGGATATAGTTTGGGTACTTAGGTCTGCCCAGGACTTAGTACTTGCTTTTTCCATGGGTATGAGTAAGTATTTCACTTATATCTCACGTATTTATCGCTGAAGAGGGGAAAATTCTTATGAATTAACCCCGAAATTGGGTCCAGTAATAACGGATTTTTTAGAAATTTCTATCGGTTTGTTTCGAGACGCATAAATTATAATGGTTATTGACAATTTTTGTCTTTTTTTCGGCATATTTGGCATTAGAATTTTTCTTCTGCCCTCATTTTGTAAATTATTTATAAATTTAACCTTTAACGGTATTTTTTGATATGCTGGCCATTGATAAAATTTTTTTCCCGAAAAAAATTTATCCTACATTAGTTATATATATTATTATTATTATTATTATTATTATTATTATTATTGTTATTGTCATAATTATTATTATTTTTAACTCCATATACACAATGTATATGTCTCGTGTATCTTCCGGTGGCTGCAATAGCATGGTGGAGTATATACACTCTCAAAGCGCCGAGTGTTAAAACACATGGACAGGGAGTGATGGCTCTTTGAGAGTGTATATACTTCACCACGCTGTTGCAGCTACCGGAAAATACATGAAGCATATAAAGTATATGTAGTTAATAGTATTTATTATACTGGGAAAAAAGATCCCCTTCGGTCATGAATGACTATGGGATTGCACCTAGAAAGTTACCCTCCGAGCAAGGTTGTTTATGGAAGACTAGCAGTCGCTCATGCATACCAGCCTCTCCTCTTTACACCACCGATGTTATGCAAGGCAAAGGAAATGTCGATACAGCTTGGTACCAGTGATGTCGCAACTCATTTCTACAACTGAGTGAACTGGAGGGGAACGTGAAATAAAGTGTATTACTCAAGAACACAATACACAGCCCGGTCCAGGAATCGAACTCACTACTTCATGATTGTGAGCCCGACACTCTAACCACTTAACCATGCGGCTTCTTTTATTTCATATGTTAATTTTCTCTTAGGTATGCAATTTCCAAGCAATGCCAGCACATTATATTACAAGCCATGGGCATATAAGTCGTGGACTGGTAGGGTGACTTGTCCGTCTTTACGTTCCGAGTTCAAATTTCACCGAGGTCGACTTTTCCTTTCATCCTTTCAATGGTGGTAGGGATAGAATATTTACCAGTCGAGCAATGTAAGCGGTCAATGTAAGGGTTCAATGTAAGCGACTACCACTCCTATTAAAATTGCTGGCCTTGTGCCAAAATTTAAAACAATATTTTGTGTTAGATAATGAATACGCTGAAATTTAAGGCCATTTTCAAACTGATGAAATTTCCCTTCCTTTCGCCTTGCATGTGTTAGATAATGAATACGCTGAAATTTAAGGCCATTTTCAAACTGATGAAATGTCCCTTCCTTTCGCCTTGCATGCCAGAGACTATAAACGTCTATGCAGAAAGAAAAGATGAATCGATGCTACGATGGTGGTACAAGTGAAAACTGTTGGTCGGGAATCTCTTAGAATCCACACTACTTTACGAACAGAACTTCACATTCCCGAGACTGCCAGACTAGTTTATTGTTACCTTGTAAAGACTAGTACCTAGCATAGTACAGTATTAATAAAGTTGTATAATTTATACTAACGTATGACACTTGTATTTCACTTAACTATTAAAGTAAATTTAATATTTGTTTTATTTAGAGCATAACTACCCCTGGTTCGGAAAAAAATCAGCAATCCGGAATGGCTTTGGAACCAAAAATTTCGGAAAATCGATGTTATTTTATAATATTGTATCTTGTTTTATGCTTCAAATTTTTGGTTCAAATTACGCTAAAATCTATTTTATCTTATGTATTTCATCATAACGAGCAAGAGAGTTGGTGATATTGAGCTTGGAAGGACAGATTCGAAATGTCTTTTTTACTCAAAGATCGTCAACGACTTAAGGGATGTGAATTAGTTACAATCGAGAATAGAAACTAAGTTGCACATTTCTATCAGTTGTCGTTTATGTATGTATGTATGTATGTATGTATGTACACACACACATATATGTGTATGTATGCATGTATGTATGGGGGTGTATATATCTAATATATATATAAATCACGGTATGTGTCTGTATAATGCATAACGCATACATTTCCACATTTCTCAACCGATTTTCACCACACACATTACTTATGTCCCAAGGATAGTCATGCACTAAAAATATTGCCCAGAGTTCACGCGTAAATGGACATATTTTTTGTATATAGGGTCTTCCATACTTTTTAATTTTTTTTATAAATGTGATAGGATTTTGTCTACTTATTTCGACTGTCTACCTACCACGCGATTAAATTGACTAGGAACACTGTACACGATAAATATCCAATACCAAACAATCTTAATCTCCATATTTAAACTGCATTAAACTTTGGTAAGCTTACCTTTACCTATTCTGAGTCACTTGAAAGGTGATGTTCCCTTCCCTCTCCTATTTGTTGATACCTTTGTTTATCTACCAATGCGTTGTTTCACTTTAAGGATGCTATTTACCTATCCATTATACTATTTCGACTGTTACCCATTGTTTCAAATACGTTTTAGCATTGTCGTTCTAGCCTTTTTTAAAAAATAATCACATATGATTCGTCCCAAAGAATCAACCTTTAAATAAGAGTTTTGCTTCCACTAGCGAAAACTATACGTATTTTTCAGAAAGCTCCATACCAATTAAACTTTATGCAGCATTCGCTGTTAGTCTATGCGCAGGCTATGTGGGAAGATAGAATAAAGGGGCTTTTGTTGGCTTATCTCTCCGAAAAAATAGCTCCCTTTGCTGAAAAAAAAAAAACTCACAGAGGGGAAGTTTCAACGTCTTCCTTCAATTTCATTATACTATTTATGTGGTTGTTTCTGAAAAGAAATTTCGCTTTCATGTAAAATAACTATATTTTGTAGTCATTATCCGTAATCTATTCCCAAAACACTTCAGTAGCTCCACTTTACATGGCTTGCAAACTTATATGTCCCATGATCATTAAAGTGCAACGACCTCCACAATAACCAGCCTTCAATTTGATTTTCTGTTCTTTGCCTAGGAAAATTTGTGAGGAATCCATTGACCCAATTTGCTGACTTTTCTGATGGCACGCAGGTGCCAATGAATGGTTGAATGACCAAATGCAAACTTCTCTGTTAGTTTCTCAACAATTTCGATGGGATTTTGTTTCACCAGGGTTTGCAGGATGTCATCGTCGAGCTCTACAGATCTTCCAGGGCGAGGCTCGTCTTCTAGGTTGTAGTTTCCGGCTTGGAATTTCTGGAACCACCATTGACACTGGCTTACGTTTATTGTCCAAACCCCATATATTGCATTAATATTCCTCGCACTTTCCGTTGTGTTGTTGTCTTTATTGAACTCATAAAGCAACATATGCTGAATATGCTCCTTTGTCTTCCATTATAACTTCGCAAAAATAACTGTTAAAATCACTTTTATTACAGACGTATTTTTATTGATGACAAGAAGTGTTACATCATGCAAAAAACAAAAACAAACTGTTTTCATCAGGGGAATGCATGTAAGAATTAGACATTTTGAAGATCTCAGTAACATGTACAAAGTGCCATTTTGACTCTACCGACCAAAATTCGACTCAGTATGAGTATACACACACACACACACACACACACATATATATATACACACATACATATATACTAGATATGACTAGGGTGTTAGGAACACCTACATTGCTAGAAATAAGAGCTTCTTTTTGTAGCAATGTAGGTGTTTCTAACACCCTAGTCATATATAGAGACAGTTATGGTTTTCCTTTTTGGTAAACATTCCACACCACTGTCTACATTAATTAGATATATATTAGAGGGGAAAGTTAATAAAAAAATTTTTTTTTAAATGGCCATAGAAAATTTTTGCTCAACTTGCTTTATAAATCACACTTCTGTATAAGAAAATTATGAACCTCACGTCATCCATGATGCACAGGCAATATAATAGGAATTTTCTAAAGCCTTACATTTTTTCTTTTATTTTGCACTTTATTCCAGTCATTTAACTACAGTCA
Source organism: Octopus sinensis (assembly GCF_006345805.1). NCBI lineage: Eukaryota > Metazoa > Mollusca > Cephalopoda > Octopoda > Octopodidae > Octopus > Octopus sinensis. Next base: position 126,337,028 of record NC_042999.1, on the reverse strand, counting down.
TGCTGGAGCACCGACTTGAAGGGTTTTAGTCAAACAAATCCACCCCAAGACTATATTTATTTATTTAAGTGTGACACTTATTCTATCGGTCACTTTTGCCGAACTGCTAATTGACGGAGGCGTAAATACACCAGCACCGCTTGTCAAGCGGTGCGGGGTGGGGGGTAAACACAGACTCAACGACACACACACACACAAACGCACGCACACACACATACATAATGCTTTTCAGTTCCCTTCTACCAAACCATCAACTAAAAAGGCCCGAGGCAATAGTAGAAGGCACCTGATCAAGGTGCCATGCAGTGGAACTGAACCCGGAACCATGTGGTTACAAAGCAAATTTCTTACAATTTGCTCTAATGTGAGGTTTCTAATACAACAATTTGCTTCCCATACCGTTGAGAATATTGTTGTAACTGAAGAAATAGGATATCACTGTATATCTCCTTAATTCTTTGACATTTTCAATGCCATTACGGTTTTTAATTCTGGTATTAATTTTCTTAAACTTTCTTCTACATAACGACCATAAAGATTAGGCAGGTTTTCGCTCTTTCAGAAAGTAGGCCGGAAGTAACATTTTCACACCGCTTTTTAGTAAGTTTAACCCAGACAAAAATGTGTTTATAAGGGACATGGGAGTATGTGTTAATGGCTACTGAATGAAATAAAAGGCAACGGTGTGATGTGGTCACTGAGAAAAATGGTCATATAACGACTAAACTGAATAGCAAGTTCAAGGGATCAGATAACTATGGAGTGGAAATGGGAGATATTATAATAAAAGCAAAAATTAAGTAAATAAAATTGTTATTGTGTTATCGTGAAAAGAGAATATTTAGGAACAAATATGCTCTGTTGTAGATAGTTAACCAGCAGATTCGAGGTTTATATCACAACTAAATAAAAACTAATATATAAGTGAGAATTAATGGAAAAAAGAACAAAATAGCTTACAAAAACGTAAAAGGAAACGTTTAATCATTTCATTGAAACTATTTTTCCATTTAAGAAACTTTCTAAACATGTAAGTAGAAGTTAGTTTAGAGCAACTGACGTATTGAATAACAATCTCATCAACTGTGAACTCGTATCTCATTGCAGGTGTTCCATTGTGACTAGATTTATGTATGATTCAGGTTGTTTTGAGACCGAATTTGCCACAGATAAACTGGCAATCCAGTATTCAGTTCGCACCATAATTAGCAAAATATTCTTTAATTATCAGCGAACCATATGGAAATTAAGGTAGTTGAAAATCATGTTGTATAAATGCTGAAGATTATCTTGGATAAAGAATTTGCACTTAATATTACTCAACTAAATCCATATATCTCTTCACAAATAATATGGGTGGTTTATTAGCAATTTAACAAACTAAAGGCAAATTTATAGACATCACTAACGTGACTGATGGTACTAAGTGGTATCAGCATTGCTAGAAATAAGTGCCAAAACAACTCGGTAGCTACAGAAGCACTAGCTTAATGACTGACAAGGGGAGATAAGTTCCCCAGCGGACAGCCAGATCACCGGTGATTTCGAATTTTTATGCAAGGCATCTTAGTTCTCATTGGTGGTTCTTACCGAACCTAAGGTTAAATTCAACTCATCTTGTAAGCATATAGGAAATCCGGTGATCTCCTACGTTGATTTCAAAAACGGTAAAAGTGAAAACTACATATAATATGGATGGCTTATTTAGCAATTTAACAACCTAAAGGCAAATTTATAGACCTCACTGACGTGACAGAGAGTTCTAAGTGATACCAGCATTGCTAGAAATAAGAGTCAAAACAACTCAATCGCCACAGAAGCGCTATCTATCTATCTATCTATCTATCTATCTATCTATCTATCTATCTATCTATCTATCTATCTATCTATCTTGCTATCTTTCTATCAATCAATCAATCAATCTATCTATCTATCTATCTATCTATCTATCTATCTATCTATCTATCTATCTATCTATCTATCTATCTATCTATCTATCTATCTATCTGTCTGTCTGTCTGTCTGTATATCTATCTATCTATCTATCTATCTATCTATCTATCTATCTATCTATCTATCTATCTATCTATCTATCTATTTATCTGTCTGTCTGTCTGTCTGTCTGTCTGTCAGTCTGTCTGTCTGTCTGCCTGTATGTATTTATGTATGTATATCTGTCTGTGTGTCTGTCTATGTGTCTGTCTATCTGTCTATCTGTCTATGTCAGTCCCTCCGTCCATCTGTCTATCTGTCTATATTCCAGTTACATAATGTATTACAAAATATTCTACAACTATTAAATGCATAAATACTATCGAATTTTATGAGTGAGTACCTTTCCTCTTGTTAGCATGTTTGTACATCCAAATGTGTGTGTGTGGTTAGTGCGTACGTACATCTACAGACAAGTAAACACATACATACACACAAATACAGACGCACAGTTACATGCACACACGCACGCACGCATACACGCACACACACACACACACACACAAATATACATATATATATATATATATGCATACACACACACACACACACACACACATATATATATATATATATATAAAACCCTTTAAGGCGGTGGTCCAGCATGGCCGCTATCAAATGACTGAAACAATATAAAATAAAAGAGTAAAAGAACACACACATACACATGTGTGTATATATACATATATATATATGTATATATCACGTGATCACGTGACCGACCAGACCATCAGATGTTGCTACACATCGCTGGTCACAATGCGTTCGCATTGTTTTAGCCTTCGAAGCGAGCAGGTCAACAGAAGAAAGAGTGAGAGAAATAGTGGTGAAGGAGTACAGCAGGGATCACCACCCCCTGCCGGAGCTCGTGGAGCTTTTAGGTATTTTCGCTCAATAAACACACACAACGCCCGGTCTGGGAATCGAAACTGCGATCCTACGACCGCGAGTCCGCTGCCCTAAGCACTGGGCCATTGCACCTCCATATATATATATATATATATATATATATATATATATATATATATATATATATATATATAATAATATATAATATATATAATATATTATATATATATATATATATATATATATATATATATGTATATATCACGTGATCACGTGACCGACCAGACCATCAGATGTTGCTACACATCGCTGGTCACAATGCGTTCGCATTTGTTTAGCCTTCGAAGCGAGCAGGTCAATATATATATATATATATATATATATATATAATATATATATATATATACACACATATATATATATAATATATTATATATATATATATATATATATATATATATATATATATAATTTCAACAATTGAGGGTAAAATTAATTATTAATTAATCAATTTCACCAAGTATTCAGTATGCAAAGGGACCATTTAAGGCGAATTCAAATTATTACATTATATAAAAGGGCTTAGTAAAATAAATTACTTTGCCGCATACTGAACTCGTTAGAAATAGCAGCTAAAAAAACCTTTTTATAAAACTATTTCTAACACTAAAGAAAACCTCTCTCATATAGTGTTTGCTCAATTCAACTCAAGGAGTATGGGGGTAGAGACATTAAAAAATCAAATGCAAAGGGTATTTGAGTACGTACGTTTCGAGATTAGTCAAAATCGACCCTTCTCTCATCATCAGCTCAGAATGCCCTTGTTTGAATCTGAAAACACTGAAAATGGGAGCATACCCTTCGGCTTGTTATCGCTTCTGAAGATCTGTTCCAACTAACAGTGCCAACAAACTCAAATATGCAGCGAAGAATTTCTGCTCTCCCCTTTCCACCAGCGTGGGTTAAAATCAGCAAACACTATGTTTTTTTCGGTAAAATCCGAGACATTAAGTAGAGAGAATGAATTATAATTTCAACAATTGAGGGTAATAATTAATTAATTAATCAATTTCACCAAGTATTCAGTATGCAAAGGGACCATTTAAGGCGAATTCAAATTATTACATTATATAAAAGGGCTTAGTAAAATAAATTACTTTGCCGCATACTGAACTCGTTAGAAATAGCTCAGCTAAAAAAAAACCTTTTTATAAAACTATTTCTAACACTTAAAGAAAACCTCTCTCATATAGTGTTTGCTCAATTCACTCAAGGAAGTATGGGGGTAGAGACATAAAAAATCAAATGCAAAGGTTATTTGAGTACGTACGTTTCGAGATTAGTCAAAATCGACCCTTCTCTCATCAGCTCAGAATGCCCTTGTTTGAATCTGAAAACACTGAAAATGGGAGCATACCCTTTCGGCTTGTTATCGCTTCTGAAGATCTGTTCCAAACTAACAGTGCCAACAAACTCAAATATGCAAGCGAAGAATTTCTGCTCTCCCCTTTCCACCAGCGTGGGTTAAAATCAGCAACACTATGTTTTTTTCGGTAAAATCCGAGACATAAGTAGAGAGAGATGAATTATAATTTCAACAATTGAGGGTAAAATTAATTAATTAATTAATCAATTTCACCAAGTATTCAGTATGCAAAGGACCATTTAAGGCGAATTCAAATTATTACATTATATAAAAGGCTTAGTAAAATAATTACTTGCCGCATACTGAACTCGTTAGAAATAGCAGCTAAAAAAAAACCTTTTTATAAAACTATTTCTAACACTTAAAGAAAACCTCTCTCATATAGTGTTTGCTCAATTCAACTCAAGGAAGTATGGGGAGAGACATTAAAAAATCAAATGCAAAGGTTATTTGAGTACGTACGTTTCGAGATTAGTCAAAATCGACCCTTCTCTCATCAGCTCAGAATGCCCTTGTTTGAATCTGAAAACACTGAAAATGGGAGCATACCCTCTCGGCTTGTTATCGCTTCTGAAGATCTGTTCCAAACTAACAGTGCCAACAAACTCAAATATGCAAGCGAAGAATTTCTGCTCTCCCCTTTCCACCAGCGTGGGTTAAAATCAGCAAACACTATGTTTTTTTCGGTAAAATCCGAGACATTAAGTAGAGAGAGATGAATTATAATTTCAACAATTGAGGGTAAAATTAATTAATTAATTAATCAATTTCACCAAGTATTCAGTATGCAAAGGGACCATTTAAGGCGAATTCAAATTATTACATTATATAAAAGGGCTTAGTAAAATAAATTACTTTGCCGCATACTGAACTCGTTAGAAATAGCAGCTAAAAAAAACTTTTTATAAAACTATTTCTAACACTTAAAGAAAACCTCTCTCATATAGTGTTTGCTCAATTCAACTCAAGGAAGTATGGGGGTAGAGACATTAAAAAATCAAATGCAAAGGTTATTTGAGTACGTACGTTTCGAGATTAGTCAAAATCGACCCTTCTCTCATCAGCTCAGAATGCCTTGTTTGAATCTGAAAACACTGAAAATGGGAGCATACCCTTTCGGCTTGTTATCGCTTCTGAAGATCTGTTCCAAACTAACAGTGCCAACAAACTCAAATATGCAAGCGAAGAATTTCTGCTCTCCCCTTTCCACCAGCGTGGGTTAAAATCAGCAAACACTATGTTTTTTTCGGTAAAATCCGAGACATTAAGTAGAGAGAGATGAATTATAATTTCAACAATTGAGGTAAAATTAATTAATTAATTAATCAATTTCACCAAGTATTCAGTATGCAAAGGGACCATTTAAGGCGAATTCAAATTATTACATTATATAAAAGGGCTTAGTAAAATAAATTACTTTGCCGCATACTGAACTCGTTAGAAATAGCAGCTAAAAAAAAACCTTTTTATAAAACTATTCTAACACTTAAAGAAAACCTCTCTCATATAGTGTTTGCTCAATTCAACTCAAGGAAGTATGGGGGTAGAGACATTAAAAAATCAAATGCAAAGGTTATTTGAGTACGTACGTTTCGAGATTAGTCAAAATCGACCCTTCTCTCATCAGCTCAGAATGCCCTTCGCTTGCATATTTGAGTTTGTTGGCACTGTTAGTTTGGAACAGATCTTCAGAAGCGATAACAAGCCGAAAGGGTATGCTCCCATTTTCAGTGTTTTCAGATTCAAACAAGGGCATTCTGAGCTGATGAGACTCGCGGTCGTAGGATCGCAGTTTCGATTCCCAGACCGGGCGTTGTGTGTGTTTATTGAGCGAAAATACCTAAAAGCTCCACGAGCTCCGGCAGGGGGTGGTGATCCCTGCTGTACTCCTTCACCACTATTTCTCTCACTCTTTCTTCTGTTGACCTGCTCGCTTCGAAGGCTAAAACAATGCGAACGCATTGTGACCAGCGATGTGTAGCAACATCTGATGGTCTGGTCGGTCACGTGATCACGTGATATATACATATATATATATATGTATATATACACACATGTGTATGTGTGTGTTCTTTTACTCTTTTATTTTATATTGTTTCAGTCATTTGATAGCGGCCATGCTGGACCACCGCCTTAAAGGGTTTTAGTCGAAGCAATCAACCCCAGGACTTATTCTGTCCTTATTCTATTTTATTCTATCGGTCTCTTTTGCCGACCCGCTAGGTTTCGGGAGATAAACACACCAGCATCGGTCAAGCGATGGCAGGAAGACAAAGACAGTCACACACACATAAACACATACTTATACATCTCTCTCTCTCTTCAGTTTCTATCTACCAAATCTACTCATAAGACTTTCGTCGGTCCGAGTTTATAGTAGAAGGCACTTGCCCAAGGTGTCACGCAGTGGGACTGAAACCAGAACCATGTGGTAGGGAAGAAGGCTTCTAACTACCACAGCCACGCCTCTCTATCTCTCTCTACATATATATATATATATATATATATATATATATATATATATATATATATATATATATATATATATATATATATATATATATATATATATATATATATATATATATATATATATATATATATATATACATATATATATATAAAATAGAAATATGTTACAAAAAGAAAATGTAAGGGGAAAGTAAGAAGAAAAAAACGAAAATGCACAATGGAAATCAAAAAAAGAAAGGCTTTTATGAAAAGTAACGAAAGATATATACAATTAGATGAACTGAGGTAGGAATAAAAGTAATAAAAGTCTTTATAGTGAATTGTTAAAGAGATTCAGAGGCTTACGGTTTCGTAAAATTACTGTTCACTGGCTTTGAATGAGCACCGATTACCGAACGGTGTCGGGTTTACTAGGCCCAGAGTAGAAAGATTATGTGTAAGGGAGGCAACTAGTCTTGGATTTGGTGCAATTAAGGTAGATATAATACTGTAATGTGAATGGTGCATAGGATGTATGGGGATTAGTGGTATTAATTGAAAGGTTAGTAGTGTTCTGTGTTATGTTATGTGTTCATATTGAGTTGTGGAAGATATTTATTGATGGAAGTTGTCCCGTTATTCATTCTTTGCTGTACTGAAGTGTTCTGTGAACATTGATAGAAGGGGAAAATTAGGAAATTAGGATTAACATTCCTAGCACACCTTTCTATGTGTTCCCTGACCTGTATCTGTCTGTATTGTGGGTGGCGGATTTGTTCTTTGTGGAGAGTGTTTCTTCGACGGAGTGATATACCTGTTTGGCTAATATACTGATTATGCAATGGCATAGATTAGGTTTTCCGAGGCACAGGTGAAATTTGATTTAATCTTAAATATTTCACCTGGTTTAAAGTGGAACTCTGGACCCTCCAAATGTTGGGAGCATCTGTCACAGTTAAGTCGACCACATTTTATCACTTTTGGTTCTGTTGTTAATGGATATAGTCTTGCGCTGTTTAATATTTTTTCAATGATTTCGGTTGCATTTTGCATTTGATAATTTTGTGTGAGCCTAAAATTTTGTTCATTGTTTTATCTCCTGTGAGGATGGGTAAATTTTGGATGATACTGATAATGATAATGATAATTGTTCCTAGGGTTATGTGTGGAGATATATGGGAGCATTTTTAAGTTTGGTGTAATATTTCGGTTGACTTCCCTTAATGTTCGTATGTCTATTTCCTTTGCTCGTTTAATGCTATCATTTATTAAAGATATTGGGTAATGTCTTTTGATTAGTATTGATCTGAGTTCAAGGAATCTTTGTTCACTTTGTTCACGAGAATAGGCGTCTGCACACACATGTGAAAGCACGTGGCCTAGAGGTTAGGGTATGTACGTACATATGTATGTAAATATGCATGTATGTATGTATGTATGTATGTATGTATGTATGTATGTATGTATGTATGTATGTATGTATGTATGTATGTATGTATGCATATATGTATGTATATATATATTTATGTATGTATGTATGTATGTATGTATATTTTTGGGAATGAATTTCCAAGTAAATGATAAGACTGTAAATGATAACGTTTAAATATTGGTCCCAAAAACTATTTACTTAGAGAAAGTCGGAGTTTGATCATCTAAAGTGTTTTTAAACCGAATATTTAAGTGCTATTACTTATAGCTTAAT
>NC_042999.1:126316105-126321105 GCF_006345805.1 Octopus sinensis | reverse complement strand
CAATATTATTGAACATTGATGGTGCATTTTAGAAAAACAAGTAAGGAGGCGATATCCTCCACCATCACTACTACAAGAACTGGAGACTGTTTTAGATGAAAAATGGACAAATATGTCTTAGAAACAATTCAAAACTTGTACGAGCCCATACCTCGTAGAATCCAAGATGTAATTACTGCGAAAGGCGGTCCTACCCCATATTAAAATAAATTTGTTTGAAAATTTAAGGTGTTTCCATTATTTTGTTCAACACCTGTACTCACTACCTCATGATCGTGAGTCTGACGCTCTAACAACGTATGTTATGCACTATCAGCTGCTATACTAAGAACTTCCTAAACGGGATTCAGGAGTGAAACAGAGACTGTTAAGGTGCCAGTGAGAAGTAAAAAAAGGTAGAAAGAGGGAGACATGTTTGTGGACCAGAGGCTGGAACGTGTCTGTGAGTGACTTTATGTCAATTAGCTGAGTTGCCGTTCTCTGAGTGCGGTCTGGGAAGTGTGTGCATGTGTTTACGTGTGTGTGTGTGTGTGTGTGTGTTTGTGTGTGTGTGTGCGTGCGTGCGTGTGTGTGCATGCGTGCGTGTGTGTGCGCGCGCATGTGTATGTTCTAAACCAATGGTTCTCAGCCGGGGTCCATATGGCCCTCGGGGATTCATATAAAATTTTCTTATAAAAGTTTATGAGCAATTACACTTTTGTATATACAATTTTGTATATACAATTCCTAATAATATTTAATGATTTTTTAAATATGGGGGTCTATAGGCAAAAAAAAAATGGTTCAAAAGTTTGAAGCTTTGTCAACATATTTCAACATCAGACGTACATTCTCTTGAAATTCTCTCGTTTATCAAATAATGGTTTCAAATTCTGGCACAAGGCCACCAAGTTCGAGTATTGGGGTAAGTCGATTACATCGACCCCAGTGTTCAATTGTTACTTATTTCATCGAACCCGAAGGATGAAAGGCAAATTCGACCTCGGTGGAATTTGAACTCAGAACATAGCGACGAGCAAAATACTGCTAAGCATTTTGTCCAGCATGCTAATTGACGGCGGTGTTATCGTCATGATGACCGCCAACTATGTAATCATAATGATTACAATAAAAATAAAAACAAACAAGCAAGCAAAACAAAGCAGTTTTTGTGTATTAGACGCAGGTATGTCTGTGTGATTAAGAAGCTTGCTTTAAAGCAATGTAGTTTCGGGTTCAGTTCCACTACGCGGCACTTTGGGCGAATGTGTCCTACTATAGCCGCAAGCCGACCAATATCTTGTGAGTGAATCTGGTTGACGGAAACTGTGTGGAAGCTCGTCGGATATACATGTATATGTGTTTGTGTGTCTGTGTGTGTGTATGTGTGTGTGTGTGAGTGTGTGTGTATGTGTGCATGTGTATGTGTGTGTGTATTTTTGTGCCGTTTGTTCCTCTTACAGCTTGGCAACTAGTGTTGGTTTGTTTACGTCCCAAAACATGATTCAGCAAAGGCGACCAATCAAATAAATACCAGATTTAATAAATAAGTACTGGGGTTGATTTGCTCGATTGAACCCTCGAAGGCTATGCCCAGCATAGCCACAGTCCAATGATTGAAACAGGCAAAAGATAAAAAGATAAAATATTATTAAAATATCTACTGAAACCTGTTGACTTTTTCCTTAAAGCATTTTGTATCGCTTTTTTCAATTTCTGCAGTTCAGAGCTATAAGACATGATCCATTTCTCAAAAGCGTCACTGCTCAATAGTTTGCTAAATACAAAGACTCACAGCTAAACAGCCTTTCTCTAGCAGTAACAAATCCTGTACTTATTAGTCAACGTTATTGTATTACAGTTTTTCAATCAAAACTGTTTTTGTTTTCAAACATCTGTTTAGAAGTGAAATTTTGTTTTTACCTAGTGCTGTTATCACCCACTTATATAGAAATAACTTTCATTCAACACTTATGACTTACTTTCTTTTATTTCATGTGTATGTATATGTTTGTGTGAGTGTATATATGTGTATGCATGTATAATATATATATATGTATATATATATATATATATATATATATATATATATATATATATATATATATATGTATCAGGAGGGAGAAAGAGAGAGGTATATGGCAAATATGTATCATGACAAATGTGTTTCTGGGTCTATATTAGCATATATGTGTCGGTGTCAAAATACCTTTGCATATGTAAACCATTATGCTTATGCATGTAAGTAAATATGTGTGTTGCGCGCGCGCGTGTGTGTGTGTGTGTGTATCTGTGTTTATATACATACATATATGTATGTATTTGTACTTTGTCTATATCACAATATAATCTACGTTACAATTTGCAAATGTACGTGTGTATGTGTTTGTGTACGTGTGTATGCGTGTTTGTATTTCCGGTACTATACTTTGGTATTTCCTTTATTAAAGAAAAGACACAGAAAACAACTTCAAGTTCAAAGGACTACTTAGTTTCTTTCAACATTAACAAGGGAGATAAATCTTAAAGCCTGGTAACATGGTCCTATATTTAGTAGGAAGCAATAATCGATGACATCATTATCAAACACCATCGTAGAATGATAGGAATTTCTCGGAATTTTTGTCACAATTTTAGTTCGTGTTTTTTATTTTGTCATATTATTTATTCCTTTATTTACGTTGTGTTCCTTATACCGTTTTATGTGCTAGATAAGAAAAAGGAAACAACCACATTTTGCTACTGTTCATATCATTATAATTGATTATTTTAATAGATTGAGCGTGATAGCTTAAGCTGCGTATTTTCATAGAGATACAGCGTGGGGAAGCTATGTGAGATGAGTAGCATCTAAGTTAAAGCTAAGTTATGCAACCTTTGGGTTGTTCTTCATTTATGCGTATTATACTGCTTGTCAGGTAGTGAACTTGTGTGTGGCTGAACCCTGTGTCCCGAAAAAAGAAAGCGCAAACATCTTTAAGGAATTGGTTGCCAATGGCGAAACCTGTGTAGAAGCTCGTTGGCGTAGAGTGCCGAATAAATCCTCGAGTGTTGATGTTACTGAAGAAAGTTCTTTGGGCGAGGGAAAGCTCTTTAAGCGAGAGAAAGCTCTTTGGCCGAGAGAAAGCTCTTTAGCTAGGGAAAGCTTTTTGGGTTTTCTACTGACGCATACTCTATTGAAGTTTCTACTTCAAGTGGTTAGTGTCGTGTAGAATTCATAAACAAGGAGCTTTTCTAAAAAATTTGAGGCTGTACACAGAGTAATACTTTGACGTTGTCAAGATTAACAATTTATTTGCCGTCGAAGAAGCTCTCCTAGAGTTTTGGGTTTGAGATATTACGAAGATTAGGGGTTGTGGAAGAACTATTTGAAGAAAGGATGTTCCAGATCGAGGAAGTGCTGGAGGAAGAATGCTGAAGAACATTTTGGTTTGGATACTTCCCTTCAGACATGTCAATAGAAATACTACTCTATCACGTTTGATTGATATTTAGGATCGACAAAGTTATCTATTTTTTTATTAGTTAGGTCTATAGTAAGCTACGAGGACGTAAAGACATCAAACACCGGATGTCAAGTGGTGGTGATGGACAAACACACACACACACACACACACACATACACACACACACACACACACACACACACACACACACACACGCACACATATACGACGAGCTTCTTGCAGTTTCTGTCTACCAAATTCACTCACAAGGCTTTGGTCAACCCCAGGCTATTATAGTAGAAGACACTTGCCCAAGGTGCTACACTGTTGAACTGAACTTGAAACCATGTACTTGAGAAGCAGGCTTCTTACTACACAGCCACGTTTCACATATTTAAAATAAGTATTAAATATTTACCCGTACACATACGTTATTTTAGTCACTACTAGTTTATCTATTTTTACTTTTATTTTATTTTTTGGCCAAAACCGCTGGTAGCAAAAGCAAAACGCTGTCTATGATAGTGTACGTGTAAGAGTAAACGGTTGGTATGGCTCTCCTGTGATGTAATTAGTATTAGTTTCGATGCAAGATTACACTACAAATTAGTTGTCAAATAAATATAATGTTGCAAAAGTAGACCTAAATTACCCTTCCCAACATAGCTTGTAGGTTTCTCAGAGAGCGCACATACACCATTTTGACTGCTACCGAAAATATATTAGGAAGCTCGTCTCTGTTTGCTTGTTTGTTTGTTTGTTTGTATGCGTGTTGTTTGTTTGCTTATTTGTGTGTGTGTGTGTGTGTTTGCGGCCATGCTGGAGCACCACCACTTGCGTTAATGCTTGTTTATTTCAAATTCACTTCCCGGCCTTTTCTTCGGAATCGGTCCCCGTGAAGCTGCCCCTCTTTGCGTTTCTTGCTATGATGTGGGTTCATCTGGTATATCAGATAATGTATGCATGTATGTATTCATTTATCTATCTATCAGTGTGTTTGTCTGTCTGCCTATATGTCTGTCTGTCTGTCTGTCTGTCTGTCTGTCTATCTATCTATCTATCTATCTATCTATCTATCTATCTATCTATCTATCCATTTGTCTGTCTATCTGTGTCTCTGTCTGTCTGTATGTCACAATGATGCAAACGCTAATGATTAATGCATCCTTTAAGATAAGTAAAGTTTATATATAATTCCTATTTCATTTCTTTGATGCAAATTAAATGTAAATCGACCTCTGGTTTGGATGCAAGTAACCAAGTTAGATGATATGGCACCGATTCAACACCCATTTGGTAAGGGCAGACACGTATTATTAATTGCTCTATACAGAGATATAGTGGAGTTCCTGCAGTGGATGTGAACTCTAGACTGGTTAGTTTAATTTTGTTTATATAGGTATATATAAACATATATTTATATACACACACATGCGCACATTTACAGACACATGTTTACACAATTATACACATATATTTGCATACATAAATGCATATGTAGATCTACATATGCATATATATATATATATATATATGTATGTATATGTGTCTATGTGTATGCATGTATATGTATGG
>NC_042999.1:126293995-126316005 GCF_006345805.1 Octopus sinensis | reverse complement strand
GAATTAACAGGCTTAAAATAACAGGTTAAGAATTACAGTACTCACATGGATCGTACATACTTTCAAGTCATGAACTCGAACAACACACCAATTGACCAACTTTGTCTAACAGAAAAAGAACTGTCACAAAAACTGGGGTGGGGGTAAAATTATCTCTGCTTATAAAGGTTTGCCAAGGACAAGCCAATCTTTTATAGTTTCACAGTTTTGGTTGATAACACCTAACCTACCCCATTTTGACAATGGACTTCATCCTGACCTTACTGTGCCACATGAAAAACTGTTTACCTGTTTAACTTAACATTATAATTTACAATTTCCTAACAATACATACATACATACATACATATATTATATATATATATATATATATATTATATATATATATATATATATATATATATTTTATATATAGAGGGCATTATTACACATACATGCCACACGCTAAGAGGGACATTAGTCATTTCTACCAAAAATTTTACTAATCATACCGAATGCAATTCTTAGCGTGTGGCATGTATGTGTAATAATGCCCTCTATATATAAAAATAATATGTTCAATAAGAAAGAATTATTTTCGAAATTTTTCTCTTATGAGTTTTTCACGCTATCTACCTGATAATTTCTTGTTAAGATTCCTTATAAGAAGTTATCCTTAATTGTTAATTATAATATATATATATATATATTATATAATATATATAAGTATTATGCATACGTAATATATGTATATGTATATGTTATATATACAGATATACATATATACATGTACATATACATATATACATATGCATATATATACTTATATATATATATATATCGGTAGCCACTACACACATTTTTCTCTCCTTGATTCTTTCTGTGTCCCTTTGTGTGGAAGAGCATAGGCTCGAAATATAAAAGACTTTTTTCAATTCCCGAGCGTGAATACTAATACATCTGTTTGCTTTCTACACCACTTGTCTTCGTCTTTTATTTTTTTTCGTGAATTCTCCCCTATATCTAGACACACACACACACACACACACACACACACACACACACACACACACACACACACATATTATATATATATAGAATACACACGTTTCTAGTATGATATGTCATTAATGAATCGAAATGACAGCGATTTGGTTGACCTGTTTAAGGCATCAGATAAAATAGCTCGGTGTATTTGCTGTATGTCTCTGCGTTGTAAGTTCAAATCCCTTACGGATTCGTTAAATATATAATCTGTCTGTTTTCACTCCCTCCGAATCGACCAACTATTACCGAGAAGTGAAGTAGAAATCCATTCAAAGAAACTGATAAGGGGTGAGCGAAGGACAGGCAACCTTCTCTCATAGAAAACATGAAAAATTATCTGTTACTGAAACCATTCATGAAAGTCACTAATTTGACATGCAACATGAACTTTAATAAAATGACTCTAATATTTAACTTCGGCTGAAGATTATATAACATTTTAGCTTGTGGGATATAGTTGATTTGATCACCTCATCTACCCCTAAAGGCTGAAATGCAAATTTGATTAAAGTGGGATTTCAACTGAGGAGGTGCAATTAGATCACGTGAAGGGACGTAATTATTTTATCACGCAAAAGGGACGTAATTATTTTGTCTGCCAACTCAGATTACTTCTAATGACCTCATAATATCAGAAAAAAATATACATAAACAATCATATATGACTAAACACACAGACACAGATACGCGTGCACAAATATACGTACTCATATGTACATACAGACATATATGCATATACATACACCCATACATCCATATATGTGTGCATTTGATTGTAAGTTTACATGCGTCTCTCTCTTTCTGTCACTCTTCTCTCTCTCTTCTCTCTCTCTCTCTCTCAATTATATATATATATATATTATATATATATTTATGACGTGTGGTAGGAAGCTTGCTTCGCAACCACATGGTTCCGGGTTCAGTCCCATTGCGTGACATTTTAGGTCAATGTCTTCTACCATAGCTTCGGGCCGACCAAAGCCATGTGAGTGGATTTGTTAGATAGAAATCGAAAAAGCTTGTATATACACACCACACACACACACACACACACACACACACACACACATATATATATATATGTATATTTATTTGTGTGTGTTAAGGCGGCGAGCAGGTAGAAACGTTCTGAGTTCAAATTCCGTTGAGGCTTACTTTGCCTTTCATCCTTTCGGGGTCGATAAATTAAGTACCAGTTGCGTTTCGGACCTCGTGTCTTGAGTAGAAAAGTATATATTTTTGTGTGTGTGTGTGTCTTTGTGTCCGTGTTTGTCCCCCACCATCTCTTGACAACAGACATTGGTGTCTTTACGCCCTCGTAACTTAGTGGTTTGGCAAAAGATAAGTACTAGGCTTACAGAGAATAAGTCCTGAGGTCGGTTTTTTCCACTAAAAAAACCTTCAAGGTGGAGCTCCAGCATGGCTGCAGTCAAATGACTGAAATTGTAAAAGAATAAAAGTATATATATATATTAAGGGCATTACTATACATAAAA
Source organism: Octopus sinensis (assembly GCF_006345805.1). Lineage (NCBI taxonomy): Eukaryota > Metazoa > Mollusca > Cephalopoda > Octopoda > Octopodidae > Octopus > Octopus sinensis. The sequence continues at coordinate 126,313,483 of NC_042999.1, read as the reverse complement.
GCCTCATGCTAGGAGGAACTCTTAAAGTCAAAACTACCATAATAAACACATTGTACCGAACGCGAAGGAATGCACCTCTCGAAGCGAGCCTTTTAAAAACAGATTCAGCTGCAGATCATATGATTTCATAATTAGTGCCCAAAATGTACTTTTTAATCGTCAGTGCATACATAATCAAGGCACATAAAAATGAACAAGAATTCAACATACCCGACGAACACCAAATATATCCAGCATACTACATAGAATTGTTCACACCTATTCATCTATGTAAGAGGCGGGCTTTTCGAAGTGCATCTCGGTACACGTGTTTATTCAGAATAAGATTCAGCACTGAATATATTCCTGTTTATATATACATATATACATATATATACATATTATACATATATACATATATATACATATATATATATATATATATTATATATATACATATATATATATATATATATATATATATTATATATATATATATATATATATATACATATATATACATATATATCATATATATATATATATATGATTTCACTTCTGTGGTTTTTAATTTATTAAAGATTATATACATACATGTGTGTATATTTGTTTGTTTGTGTGTGTGTGTGTGTGTGTGTCTGTGTCTGTGTGTACGCGCGCGCATGTCTGCGTGCGATTGTGTGTTTGTAAACGAAAAGCCTCAAGAAATTCCACACGAAACTATATTGAATATTTGAAAAAAAAAATGTACAGAAATCTTTATGCTGAAATTTTGCTATAAACGAAATGGTTATGTATGCTTTATAAAATCACTCGAAATATCAGATTATATACATTGTTCAAACTGATTTGCCAGTTGTAAAAAGGTTATAAAAAACAGAGTAACGAAACTGATTCGGCTAATTGTGCCAGCGTTGCAAAAGAACTGAATCGCTTCTAACGGCTTTGTGAGTTTGCAGTCCATAGCACGAAGACATGTAACCTTATCGCAATTGTCCTTTTCCCAGCATGTTTCCGTTTCGCGCATTTTGCAATCAGCGTAAGCCACTGTCACAACAGCAAGTAAAACCAAAACGGTTACAAAAAGTGAATTCATTCCGAGTTTTCGATTTTCAAAGGCTTTCTTTTTTCAAAAAGATTGGCTATAACTTTTGTTGCAGGCTTTTTACTTCGTCACTTTTTGGATCATACTAAGTTTGTTTACTAATCGATGACGTGATTACATTGCAATTGGGATGACGTCATCGTGAAATGTGATAAGATTTTTTGAGGATTGTAAACTAACAAAACCATTACAATACGATTGCGTCGTTTGTATAATTAACGAAGCCAGTTTCGTAATCCTGATTCTTGCTATCTCCTTACAACCTATGAATCAGTTTGAAAATTAAAAAAAATACATTTAAATAATTTCATGCTACTTAAGATTTTTATAACTTTTCATCTGTTTTTGTCATAAACTTTTATCATAGAACTGTCTTCAAAATTTTGTTCTCTCTCTCTCTCCCCTCTCTCTCACTATATGCATATGTGTGTGTGTATACGCGCGTGTATGCGTGTACCCGAATGGCTGCGTGTGAATGTATGTATGTGCGCGCGTGTGTATGTTTCAACTGATAGAACTTCAAATCTCAGACTGTAATTAATTTTGGTTCTACTATCAGGATGAATCTTTTCACCAATAACACTTGTTGTTATTCATTACTTAACAAACCTAGCCGCTATATGAGTTGTTCTAATTTCTCTCACGTTCATCTTGAGAGAGATTAAGTCATTCGAATTTAGCAATGGTGAGAAAATAAACCACTACTGTTTATGGATGACTTGAAATTATTTGCGAAAAGTGAGAAAGCTTTAGACTCATTGGTCTTGACTAATTAGAGTTGTGCGTGACGACACTTGAATGAAGTTTGGAAGAGATTAGTGGGCGGTGTTATAAGGAGAAAACTATCCAAGCCAAAAGGATTTAAATACTCGTATGAAATATTAATAACAGCAATGAGCGAAGGTAACAGTGACAAATACCTTGGTGTATTGGAGACACTTAGAGTTCAAGAAATGAATGAGAAGAAATGGATATTGTTGGGGAGTAAAAAAGGCGCTAACTCAAAATGGAATAGAGAGAAAATCATATCTGCTGTAGGGACATGGGCAGCGCCTTTAATACACAATTCTCTGTTTTCCTGAATTAGATTCAAGAAGAACTAAGAGACATAGACAGTTAAACTATAAACACATTGGCCATGTATAGATCATTACATGCTAGAGACAGTGTTGATGGGTTTTGCTTACTACAGAAGGAAGGAAGGGAGGGAAGGAGGAAGGAAAGGAGGGAGGGAGGAAGGAAGGAGGAAGGAAGGAAGGAAGGAAGGAAGGAAGGAAGGAAGGAAGGAAGGAAGGAAGGAAGGAGAGGACTGATATCGGTAGAAAATTGCACGGGCATGGTAGAAACGTGACATAGAAGTGTATATGAGAAATAGCTGAGAAAAACTGTTTTCAGTTGCCAGAGGAGAGGAGAAAGAAGCTGTGGTGACCACCAAAGAATAAAAGAAAAGAAGACAAGAGAGAGGAAGAAATATCTGGGGTGGGGGGAGGAAAGGGTTGCAAACACAAGCAAACGCAGACTATTGCAGCAGATGAAATTTGGGATATGGTTGAAGAATAGAGATTCAAGAAAGAACCAGAACGACTCATGGCTGCTAAAAGCCAGTCATTATAAACGAATGCAGTGAGCTGGCAAAATCGTTAGCACGCCGGGCGAAATGCTTAGCAGTATTTCGTCTGTCACTACGTTCTGAGTTCAAATTCCGCCGAGGTCGACTTTGCCTTTCATCCTTTCAGGGTCGATGAAATAAGTACCAGTCAAGTGCTGCGGTCGATGTAATCGAATAGCCCCCTCCCCCTAATTTCAGGTCTTGTGCTTATAGTAGAAAGAATTATAAACGAATATCATTAAGGCAAAACAAGATATCTGCGGAAAGTGTTAAGAGCAGATTGTATAACGACAAAAGATGAGTCCGATGCGCACATAATAAATAATTATAGATCTTTGGTACATAAAGATTAAAAACATCGATACAATTAAGCAGCCAAAGCATTATACTAGATATATTACATCAAAGAGATTTTGAAGTAAACGGAAAATGTACTAACGCTAACCGGAGAGTGTGACAAAGAATGATCTGTTTAAGGTTTATGGGACTTTACTATACAGACTAATTGAGATTCAAAAAAGACGATCAGATATTATCATTCTAGAAAGATATCAAGAGAGTGCATCCTCACAGATAGGACTATGTGAGCTGATATGACTGTAGTGCTTAAAGGAAAGGAAAAAATAAGAAAATATGAAGACTTAGCAAGAGAAATGCGAAGATTGTGGATGGTTTCTTCAAAATTAATCCCAGAAGTTATAGACGTCCTAGGTACCGTTATCAACTGACTTGGTGGTTCTCTTACTAAGATAGAAGTAACTACAAAAATTGCATTAATACAGATATCTGTTCTAACAGGAACAGCAAGGATTGTTTCAAAGGTCCTCGAAATCTAAGGAAACGAGTCGAGACGCGATATCAAGAATATTGATCCCAAATGTAACGCATTTATGCACACCATTATGAATAAATAACTACATGGATTTTATGTTTTTTTTTAAATTTAATTTTTTTTTACCTGTGTCAGCCATTTGACTGCGCATGCCGGAGCACCGCTTCTAGTCGAACAAATGAATCCTAGGACTTATTCTTCGTAAGCCTAGTACTGCTGAGTTATGGGGACGTAAACACACCAACAACGGTTGTCAAGCGTTGGTGGGGAGACAAATACAGACACACAAACGCATAATACATACATACATACATACATACAAACACACACACACATATATATATAATTGAAATTTACAGGAAAACAAAAGACAAAGACAGGTGTATAAACAACAAATACGTGTATTAGTTTGACGCCCGGGAAGGTCAGGAAGTCTTTTACGTTTCGAGCCTACGCTCTTCAATAGAAAGGAATACGAGGAAATAAACAGAAGGAGAATAAATAGAAAGATAATGAAAAGAGAGAGAATATAAAAACTTGTGGATTTAGCGGTCAATACATACATACATACATACATACATACATACATACATACATACATACATACATACATACATACATACATACATACACACACACACACACACACACACACACACACACACATATATATATATATATATATACGACGGGCTTCTTTCAGTTTCTGTCTACCAAATCCACTCACGAGGCTTTGGTCGGCCCGAGGCTATAGTAGAAGACACTTGCCCGAGGTGCCACGCAGTGGCACTGAATCCGGAACCATGTGGTTGGGAAGCAAACTTCTTACCACACAGTCACGCCTGCGCCTGTATGTATATGTTTAATAAATATTTATTTGGCTGCCCTGCATAGATACACCACAGTAGATCTGGTATAAAAAATTTGAGAATTAATCCGATTAGTATCTAAATAAACAAAGTCTGACAATTCTTATGAAAAAGGAAACTAGTCGGCTTGTTCCTCACTTTTAGCTGCTGAAGTTCTTGTGCTTTGTTCACGGTATATATTTTCACAGCAAGTCAAAGTATATGTTTATTAAATATATCGTAATATAATTTCTCTTGTTTACGTACGTGCATGTGTCGTGTGTGTGCGTGCGCCTATTTGTGTATGCGTGTGTGAGCGCGTGTGAATGTGCGCGCGCCTCTGTCTCTGCGTCTTCCCTACGACCGTGGATATGTATGATTCTGTAAGAACTTTTCTTGCCCTAAAGTTACAAAACATTCTTAAAAAGAGACTATATAAAAAAGAAAAAAATATCCATCATCACAGAATAATATGTTTCGTTTGTTTATGAAAAATAAAAGGTTTCCTGTCATAGAGTTTCTTAAATGAAGTTTTCATTTGACTTTTGTCTTTAATTACTAATGGCGCCTATAAATACCCGAAAGGTTTCGTGAGTTTCAAAGGTTTTGCTTTCTCCAAGCAGGCGGCTTTATTAAAATTCCCCTTTGATGTGGTTAACGGTTTAGAAGTAGTCTGTTTCTCAAGATTTTCTAAATGTTTTAAATAAATGAGTAAACTCACCACTTATTTATTTTTTTCTCATGAAGAATATCAATTCTTTTTCTTTTGCATGTTGGTACAAGAGCTGACATTTGTAGAGAATAGTTATAAAAGACTAAATCGAAATCCAGTAAATAACTGGTATTTGTTTTCTCAACCCGTTAAAAGGAAAAAAAGGCATATTAAAAAAATAAACGACGTGATATAAAATAAAAGCAATTTAATAATCAAATACTGCACGGCAAGTAACATGATTCTTTTAAAAAGCTTTCACTTTTCAGAGGTATTTGACTGTGTAAATAGAACAGGAAATACCAATTTCATTTATTAATACCATTTTGGCCCTTACATACTAATATCAATGCTTAAGGTGTATTTCATAGAGATACACTTCTTACTGCTTCATCATTATGTAATGAATAAATTCCTATAAAAAGATGTACTACTGTAAAATATTTGTATTAATTTCTGTTGATGGTGCTGCAATTTTAAATGACAACTCTTTGGAATCTCAAAGATAACTGTCAAATCTCTAATCATATCTGAAAAATAAAAATGTGCGACTAAAAGTCAGTGAATCAAAAACCAAAGCAATCTTTGTTAACTATTTGAATTTTACAATCATATACCGTATTTTAACGTGTAGAAGGGACCCTCGTGTACAAGGAGCCCCCTAATTTTGGGGGCCTAAAATTTAGAAAAGTTGGTTTTGTAAGGGATTATAATAGTATCCATATATAAGAAACTCCCATATTTTTCTAACCTAATTTTTGACAAAAAAAATGGGTTCCTTATACACGTAAAAATACGGTATATCGCCTTTGGAGCCAAACTACGTCATGTCACAGACTGTTCTTATTTTGGATGTGACTTGTCAGACAGTAGAGATATTCTTAGACTCCAGAACTCAAGAGGAAGGTGTATCGAGTGACATCAGGGTACAAGCAAGGTACAGATTGGTAGTTTGGTAGTTTAGAATATTAAAATCCTGTTGCCGTCGAAGTTAATTGAGACAGGAGAGAGGAGATAAGGAGAGAAAGAGAAAGAGGGATGTGTATGCGCGCGCGCGTGTAAATTAGATTTCGTTCAGGTATAGCAATACTAATAATCTGGTGTTAGACATCAAGTTCAGTATTATATACTTATATTGTATTTACGTATGTATGTTTTATCTTTGAGTTTAAGTTCTTCTTGAGAGAGTTCCAACCGGTTGCTAACAAAGCGTCAAACCTTTTTGAGTTAAGAGTATGTGTGGGAACCTGAATAGGTGGAAGAAGATAGATGAGGAGTAAATTCGCAAAGTACGTGCAGTGTGAAGTTGGCTGCAAAGTGGGTTGCCGAGGTGGAGGTTTTCTCCACGAAGATACTGCTCATAGAAATTTCGATGTTGTGAAGTTACTACATGGCTGCTTCGGAGATTGAGTTGTTGCTAAGTACGAGATGTGAAAGGATTTATTGAAAAGAATAGTTTCAGTCACCCACCTAATTTTGACGTGTTAGGAGTGAAGCACACATGCTGTCAAAGAGTAGTTGGCATAAAACTGGCGGAGCTCTGATCAATCGGTTGACTTGAGGTAGGTACCATAGCATACAGGGATGAGGGTGCGTTATGTGCTATGTTGATGCATGTTGGGTAATTGCGATGAGGTAGTTATCGAACGACCTATAATTGCAGAGACAAATTACAGTTTGGTAAAGATTAAGCCTGGAGTTGAGAAAGATATCAATGGTGTTTGCGGCATCAATGTGTGTCGATCTGGGAGACACACACGAACGTGAGTCGCACTTGAGCTTTGTTAAGCGTCAGCAACTTTTGAAATCTATTATATGTACATTCGTTGTCCTTTGCCACTATCGTTGGTGTTCTATGTTCCAGCGTGGTTTGGGCAAAGGCTATTGATGCGCGCACTCGTTTTCTCTACTGATTGGGGACTGATAAGACTTTTAGATCAGTGTTGTTATAGAGTGCAGGGGTATTACTGCAGATGTGCCAGCAAGTTTAAAGATAACTGTGTATATTGTAGAGGGTATTCTTTGGTTTAGAGTTTTCTACACGTTGTCCTTTAAATATCAGTATTATTAGTATCCTGGTGGCCTTCTTGGTCTGAAGCGACCAAAAGTATATTTTACCATTTGGTATATGTGTATGAAAGACAGAAACCTGGAAAGGTTGAAGAAGATAGTGGGTTGTGAAGGTGACTGAAGTCTTTCTCGGCTGAGAAACTGCTCACAGAACTATTTCTATTGTAAAGTAGAAAGCTAGAGATTTCTGCAAAGTTGGCGGATATCCCTTTGCCAAGGGAGCAACAGGATCAGCTATAGTCTTGGAAGACTTGAGTTAAGGTTACTGATACTATAAATATTTCTTTGTTCCTTCCTTCCTTCCTTCCTTCCCTCCACCCTCCCTCCCTCCCTCCCTCCCTCCTTCCTTCCTTCCTTCCTTCCTTCCTTCATTCATTCATTCATTCTTTCATTCCTTTCTTTTTTTCTTCCCCTCTCTGTTTATGTGTAGTCTCTGTTGACTGAGGAGCGATAATGTTTTTAGGATAGTGTTGTAGGCGACCTGAGTGTTGTTGCAGATGTGTTTGGGTATTTAAAATATAATTGCGCATTTTGGCTAGGGCTTTATAGGACAACAAACTTTTCTCTAAATGTCCAGTTTGCCATTCATCTCTTAATATTTTGTCTCTGACTTTTGGTCTCTTACTTTTGCCCTTGTGCAACCAAACAAGAAACAAAATAGTCTTTTTTTTAGTTACTTGCTGTCCATTGAGATTTATTGCAGAGGGATTTAAGAAATAGACAGGGTAAGTAATGAACTTAAAATACAATAAAGTAATAAATATATAATTAAATCAGTTAAGTGTTGGTAAATTGATATAGGAATTATAAAGAAATGTTTTTTCACGTAGCTTAAAGCAGCTGCAGTAGTACTTATTGACAGCTGAATGTGTTCCTGTCAGTTTCTTATTCTACAACAGCAACAACAACAACAATAACCGAACAAATAATAATAATAACTATAACGAGAGGTGCAGCAAGCCTACGAGGTAGGGACTGAAGTCCGCCACTGTCTCTGCCCTGCTACTCTCCCCGAACAACCGAGCAGAGTGCTGGTGAAAGGCCTCACACATCAGCCTGGAATCGCTCAGATCGTTTCCGCCTCAGTCCGTCAAAGATCGAATTATGGTTTTGTTACCACGCTGCGCCTCCGCCACGCGGGCCCAGCGAACAGCTTTGATCCCCTCTTTTCTTAGAGCACGCGCCTTAGCTCTGACAATGTAACCTTCATGTTTCGCGTTGAAGAACTGATCTAAAGCCATTCTCGCTGCTAGAACGTCTCGCTGCTAGAACGTAGTGCAATGCTACAGTCTAGTTTAGCTACTAACTCCTCCTTCTTTCTGTTTTTTTTTAACGCTACTTCTTTGCTAAACCCTATCGATATTACTCTAATCTCTCTTTTGAGAGCCGCCTACCACTTGTTGTTGACGACCCCCACCCCGTCAACTTCTGCTTAAGCGAATTGTTGATCCGGTCCCTATAAGCCTTACGCTCCGATAGAGCGTAGACGGCCACCAGTCTAAAGACACCACCTTCACTATTGCTTATGTCCAGGACCACCAATTTCCCGTCCGTGTCCCGGAAGATCAACCTTACCACGGGATCCAGTTCTTTCCTAAACAGCACTGCCACTCCACCTCCCATTTCTGGCCGATTAACAGATGCAAAGATCTGGTAATCGTTGAACATGGATGGGGGGGGGGGGCGCAGTGCCTGTGTATTGGAAATCCTGGTCTCACTGACAGCAATTACATCCAATTCTAAAAACTTGAGGTCGTTGAGCAGGCGCCCTTGCTTCCAGGGCGATCCAAGGCCTCAAACATTAAAAATATCTACTCTTAATATGGCCATGTTGGCAAGCTAAAGAAAGAAAGGAAAAGTTTACTTAACTCCCGGTGTCTTGTGAAGGTTAGATGGTTCGAATTCCATTATTGGTGGGGGGGGGGGGCCCTTTAAGAGCTTCGATGTGGGTCTCACGTTTGCGGTTCCCACACCTCCAGGAAAATAAGCAATACCTTCCTAGTTCATTTCGATCATATTTGAAAGTATAGTTTTGATTAAATGGCAAGATTTCAAAAGAATGTTTCGGAATTCAATGCTTGTGTTTAATACTGGTTTCAAATTTTAACTCAAGGCCAGCAGTTTCGGGGAAGGGGCCAAGGCAGTTACATCGGCCCCAATACTCGACACCGAAAGAATGAAAGGTAAAGTTGATCTCGGTGGAATTTGAACTCAGAACGTAACCACAGACGAAATGCCGTTAAGCGGTAGTTAACGATTCTGCTAACTCACCGACTTTTTGCTTGCCTTTAATATAACATAATGTTTTCAAATATGCTAACTTATACTGGAATTTCCATGGGTCCTGCTAGTTAATATCAGATCATCCCATAAGTAATGCCCGGATTTTAGATATCGAAAACATGTGATCAAATCTTACATTTTAATAAAACTTAATCAACAATATTACTTCTATGATTATCTATGACATCTTTTCATCTACTTGAAAGCTTTTTAATTCCATTAGTGAAAAACTCTTTTGGTTTTGAAGAGAAGAACTCTGAAAGGTCAGTTTCGATTTCTCCAGTTGTTTTGAGAGTTAATACATCCAAATGATTCTGTAAACTACGGAACAAATGGTAATCTGAAGGAACAAGTTCTGGGGAATAAGGCAGATGAGCAATTTTCTCGATCTTCTGTAGCGTCTCAAACACTCTAATTGCTGACAGTAGATTTAAGCATTGATTGCTGCATTAGTTGGTAGCAACTAAAATAAGTGATTCCTTTGCAATCTCAGCAAAGAGAGAGAAGAACCTTCTTTGCATGGAGTTCCCATTTCGATTGTGACTGGGCCTGTTCCTCTTCACCAAGCCAATGTCTATGACATTTAACGGTTTGATAAAAGACCCATTTTTCATCAACAATCAGAAGTTTGTCCAAAAAGGGCAATATGAGTTCACGAGAATGAACAGAAGGGCAGATGTCCACTCAGGATTTACGGTTGGCTTTAGACAAATCATGAGGCACCCATTTTCCGAGTTTTAGGACCTTTCCAAACTGTTGAAGATGGCTTGAATGAAGCTTGCTTATCAATTTTTCAACTGAAACTGCATGTTCTTTTTCGAGTTCGGCCAAAAAGAGGTTGACATCAAACACAATTGGATGTCTTGTTTAGGTCTCATCTTCAAGGCTGAAATCTCCACTTCTGAATTTTACAAACCATCTTCTACAAATTCTTTCTTTCAGGCACTCTTCTCCATAAGCTGAGTCAATATTTTGAGTAACTTCAGCTGCAGAGTTCCCATTTTTAAACTTATAAAGCATTATGTACCTCAACTGCTCCTTAGACACTTCCATGTTTGAAGAACTATAATTAGTGAAATTTCAATTAGATTATCCTGCAAAATGAAATTTATTTAGTTTAAATATGTCCAAATACATATAAATATCACTTGATGCTATTAGACATTCTAAAATACTGTTAAAAGCATTTACAAATTGAAAATATAGACGTCCGGACATTACTTATGGGATGACCTGATAGTAACTCCTTTGACTGTAGATACAAGGCCTGAAATTTTGTGGGAGGTGTTAGCCGATTACTTCGGTGAAATTTGAACTCAGAATGTAAATAGACAGGAGAAATACCATAAGTAATTTTTTCCGACGTTATAGCGATTCTGCCAATCCATCGCCCTTTTTATTTGGTTTCTGATTTCGGTACAAAGCCAACAGATCTCAGGGAAGAGGATCAGTCAATTCCGTCGACCCAAGTCCTTAAACTTTTATTTTAATTTTAACGCTACTAAAAAGGATGAAAGCTAAAGTTGAACTCAATGCTATTTCAAATAAGTATGAAAAGAGCCGGAAGAAATACTGGAAAGCGTTTCATCCAAAGCCCTATTGATTTTACCACCTCGCGGCTTTTAATGATGGTTTCTTCTGTATGTACAGGCCTGAAAATCTTTATGGGGAGAGGGATAGCCGATAACATTCGATAACAATACTGTTAGTTCACCTTCTTCGCCACTTTTAATAACCCATTCTACTATAGGTACTAGGCCTGAAACTTGTGGGAGGAGATAGTCGATTTCATCGACCCCAGTGTTTCACTGGTACTTCATTTATCGACCTCGAAAGGATATAGGGTAAAGTCAACCTCGGCAGAATTTGAACTGAGAGCGTAAAGACGGGCGAAATACCGCTAAGCATTTTGCCTGGCTCGCTGCCTTTTTACCACTTTTAATAATAGTTTCCAATTTTGCCACAAGGGCTGCAATTTGTGGGGAGGGGATGAGTCGATTACATCGATCCTAGTATCCAACTGGTACTTATTTTATCAACCCTGAAAGGATGAAAGGCAAGTTCGACCTCGGCGGAATTTGAACTCAGAACGAAATACCTATTTCTTTACTACCCACAAGGGGCTAAACACAAAGAGGACAAACAAGGACAGACAAACGTATTAAGTCGATTATATCGACCCCAGTGCATAACTGGGACTTAATTTATCGACCCCGAAAGGATGAAAGGCAAAGTCGACCTCGGCGGAATTTGAACTCAGAACGTAACGGCAGACGAAATACTGCAAAGCATTTCGCCCGGCGTGCTAACATTTCTGCCAGCTCGCCGCCTCCTGCCACTTTTAATAATAACAATGATTTGTCATTGACAAAAGATCCAACATTTCGAGGAGGCGTATGGATGGTTGAAACGAACCCAGGCTACATATGATAATTGTTTCATTGGTCTATGAGAGAAGAAAAGTAACGAAGACAAACGATGCCTCGACGAATTTGGACTAAGTCTCTACCCATAGTAACTTCGATCATTTCATCTTTTAAAAAAAAGTAAGAAATCTATATTGCACTACATTTAGAAACATCTAGTTATACCTACATACCTGGTACATGGTTACTTTATTTTATACTTTATTTTATTGACCCCAAAAGGATGCAAGAAAATGTTGATTACGGCTGAAATCAAAACCAATGACTGCGAAAGAATTAGTCCGGCACCCCAGTGATTCTGGTATTCTGGTACACGTAGCCCCTTAAGCTAACTAAACATTGTCGTCAAAACCACTAGTTTATTACACAGCGCGTAACGACCTGAAGGCCACCACAAACATTTTGAACGCAGTCCTATACTTGACTAAAATGATTAAATAAGAATTGAATCACTAGAATTCATTAGTAAATTGATATATCAATTATAAGCAAATTTGTTTTAATATAACGTGACGTAATTAGTGAGCCAGTTTTTTTCCAGCTGCACTGCTACCACCGCCGCCCCTACCACCACCACCACCAAAAACAACAAAAACAAAAAACACGAACACCACCACCACCTGAAAAGAAGCCCGTCGTCTATATGTATATTTATATATATATATATATTATATATATATATATATATATATCTATATATATATATATATATATTATATATATATATATATATATATATATATATATATATATATATATATATATATATATGTGGTGTGTGTGTGTGTGTGTATGTTTGTGTGTCTGTGTTTGTCCCTCAACATCGCTTGACAACCGATACTGGTGTGTTTACGTCCCCGTAACGTAGCGATTCGGCAAAAGAGACCGATAGAATAAGTACTTGGCTTCCAAAGAATAAATCCTGGGGTCGATTTGCTCGACTAAAGGCGGTGCTCCAGCATGGCCACAGTCACATGACTGAAACAAGTAAAAGAGTATAACCAATAAACCCCCAACATACACCAAAAATAATATATAATCATATCATGAATAAAGAAAATAAAATTGAAAAAAAAAATGATGTACTGAGAGTTTGCGAGAGAAATGAGCAGGAATATAAACGCTGATGGAAAGAAAAGCCACTTGAAGCCAGAGATAGAAGTATTTATCTGTGTTGTGCAGGATTGACAGCACGGCAAAGTGACAAGTGCAAGTTATGTGATGATAAAGGGGAAACTATATGACATATTGGGAATGAGTAGATGAAGCTGGCCTAAATATAATACAAAAGAAGACACGATAATGTCGCAAGAGCGATTCGTTAGGAGCTGTTGGCAAGTGTGAATTGGATAAAGCAATGACGTAATATGGGCAAACCCCAGAAGGAGTAATCGAAAATGATAAAGTGAAGATACTGTGGGGTGTAATAATCCAATGTGAACATGGGATCGAACATCGAAACCTGGATATAGTGGTCGTGAATAAAGAGAAGAAACCGGTTTAGGCACAGAGAGCAGCAGGTAAAATATGATTATCTAAAATAAGAAATATAAAGATTGTGGTCCCTGAAGAAAGTGAGTGTTATACCTGCTGTTGTTAGAGCCCGGAGAACTGTAAGTACCAAAATCATAAATTGGATTGAAAAGATAGGGGTTAATGTGAAAATAGAGCATTTACAGAAAATAGCGTTGCTTGGAACTGCATAAATCCTCCGCTCCTCCGCAGACTTCTTGAATCCGAAAGAAGAGTGTTACTTAGTCCACTGGTTGCGGACAGCTGACAATATGTTGCATCCTCCAGTGAAGCTGCCGTGTTAAACATGAATATTAATAACAACAGCAGCAGCAGCTGCAGCAACAACAACAACAACAACGACGACGACGACAATGATTCTTTCTATTTTAGGTACAAGGTCTGAAATATAACTCAAGGCCAGCAATTTTTGGAGAGGGGTTAGTCGATTACATCGAACTCAGTACTTGACTGGTAATTATTTTATCGATCCAGAGAGGATGAAAGGTAGAACCGACCACGGCGGATTTTTCAACTCAGAGTGTACATTACCTCTGTATATTGCTAACGTAGAAGGCGCATTGATCGACTGGTAGAGGATGGTGAGTGCCGGTCACAAGGGCCTGCAGAAAAAGTAGAAAAGACAGTGGTACAAAACAGGAAAACACGTGTACAAAAATTTACAACAAAATCAATGAGGTAACAATAACATACTAAACATGAAAATGCCCTAGTAGAGAAAACTCCAAAAAGGCACTGTCACTCCGACTACTTACTCAAGTGCCATTCCCATTCATCTATTTTGCATTCTAAAAGTGTCTAATCGGTGCAGGTCTGTTCGCCACAGTCATCCATCTTTTGAGAAAATCACCGGAGGATATTACTTAGAAAAAAAGGAGCAGAAGGGAAAGTTGACCTCGGGGAGATTTGAGGGCAGGTCGTAAAGAACTGGACGAAATAATCTTTTGTACTATAGGCACAAAGTCTGAAATGTTGGGGGGAGGGGACTGTCTCCGTACACCGTTGGAGTGAGGCTGGTTAACTTGATGCACATGACGTCCGACACTATCACGACGTCGACTGCCAAATCCAATATAGTTCTTCCACATTCTAGTTGGTTCAAAAATCAGTACATACAAGAAGTGACAAAAGAAGACAACCTTGACAGAAAGAGTGTACGACACTGAAATTTTTCTGTAGGTGTCTATTTACTCTGATCACTGAAGTCACTGTACATTGCTCTGATTCAGCCCCTGATAAACTAACTGAAACCGGCTGCTGTGAGGACAGCCGCCAAGTATTGGTGGTTAACCTTACTGAAAGCTTTCGATTAATCTAAGTTGATCAGGGCCCCACTCATTCCACACTCCTTAGCAATCCTCTCTATGAGATACTGCATAGAGTGAAGGTTACCATCTACTAAGGATGAGAATGTCTGTGCATCACCGACCAGACAAACAACGACAAAATTCAATCTTTGCAAACACCGTAGTCAAAATCTTGAACTATGCGATTGGCAGAGATACAAACAAAGGATCAATATGAATCTCTTGCTCGGGTCTATTCTCAGCACCCTACAACACCTAGACTAGCAGAAATGGGAATGCTATTCTCCACTCTACAAGCGCTTGCTTAAAGTATTTTCATTCACGCTAAAGGTTTTCGCCTGTCACCCACCTTTTGTGAATATCACTGGAAGATAGCACCTCCAAAGTGGGAGAAGAGGAAGTTGACATCAGTAGGATTCGAGCGCAGAACGTAAAGAAATGGGGAAAAGATCATTCTTTCTACTATAGGAACAGAGACCAAACTTTTGGGGAAGAGGGTCAATCGAAAGGTTGAAAGACAAAGTCGACCTCGGCGGAATTTGAACTCAAGACGTAAAGACGGACGAACGAAATATTATTAAGCATTTTGCCCGGCATGCTAACGATTCTTTTCTACTCTAGCCACAAGGCCTGAAATTTTGGGGGAGGAGGCCAGTCGATTAGATAGACCCCAGTACACAACTGCTACTTAATTTATCGACTCCGAAAAGATGAAAGACAAAGACGATCTCGGCGGAATTTGAACGCAGAATGTAAAGACAGACAAAATAAAGGTAAGCATTTCGCCCGGCGTGCTAACGTTTCTTATTTCTTTATTGCTCACAAGGGGCTAAACATAGAGGGTGCGAACAAGGACAGACAAAGAGATTCAGTCGATTACATCGACCCCAGTGCGTAACTGGTACTTAATTTATCGACCACGAAAGGATGAAACGAAAAGTCGACCTCGGCGGAATTTGAATTCAGGACGTAACGGCAGACGAAATACCGCTAAGCATTTCGCCCGGCGTGCTGACGTTTCTTATTTTTTTACTGCCCACAAGAGGCTATACACAGAGGGGACAGACGAGGACAGACACACGGATTAAGTGGATTTTATTGACCCCGGTGCTTGTCAGTTGTTTGACCCTAACCAGTTGACCATGTCTTTTGTGGCTGACAAAATGTGCATCTCTGATCATGAGAAGTAGCTGGGGAGCATCATAACCATGTGTTGAAAGGAATTCTTAGAGGTTTGGATAATTCACCTTTGGAAACATGGGTTGTTCGTTCAACATACTTAGATAATCCTTATTCAGGGACCATTTGAGCGGGATGGGCTACTCGATCAGAAGAAAATTCTAACTGGGCCCCACTTGCAAGGTCATACGCTGTTTATCTTGATATGAGATCACCATATCGCGCACATATGGTTGTGATGCATGTGCCTGGTGTACCCTTATTAGACGGGTAGTCACGATGGGCATACAGGGCTTCGTATATTTTACCCAGTGTCACTTTGATGGCATGCACTGCTCTCTCATTCAATAATAATAATAATAATAATAATAATAATAATAAATAATAATAATAATAATTATTATTATTATTATTATTTCTTTACTATCCACAAGGGGCTAAACACAGAGGGGACAAACAAGGACAGACAAACGGATCAAGTCGATTATATCGACCCCAGTGCGTAACTGGTACTTAATTTCTCGACCCCGAAAGGATGAAAGGCAAAGTCGACCTCGGCTGAATTTGAACTCAGAACGTAGCGGCAGACGAAATACCGCTAAGCATTTCGCCCGGCGCGCTAACGTTTCTGCCAGCACGCCGCCTTGATAATAATAACAACAACAACAACAACAACAACAACACAACAACAACAACAACACAACAACAACAACAATAACAATAATAATAATAATAATAATAATATAATAATAATGCCTTTTATGCAGTACTAGGCAATAGCTCTCATAGCTTTTGATCGTAACTGATTGAATGTGCTATCATGTACATGTTTTGTCTTGGTATAAAAGATGGGTTACAGCAAATATTCTGCTCAATACTGCAGATTTGCTTGTCATTTGCTTGACCTTAACCAGTTGAGCATGTCCCTAAGGGGCTGACGATATGTGCATCACTGATCACGAACAGAAGTAGTGGGGGAGCATCATAGCCATGTGTTGAGAGGAATTCTTTGGGGTTTGACTAATTCATATCTGGAAATATGGGCGTTTCGTTCACCGTCTCTAAACAAACCTTATTCAGGAACCTTTTGAGCGGGATGAGTTACTCGACCTGAAGAAAATTGTAACTGACGGGTAGTCATGATGAGTATATTGGGCTTCGTATTTGATGGCATGCGCTGCTCTCTCTCTCAATAATAATAATAATAATAGTTCTTTCGCTATTGGACATAAAGACTGAAAAAAAATACTTAGGACAATGTAAAGACAAAGACAGTGGGGACACAGATAAACATGTGTAAACAATATAAAAACAATAACACACAACATGAAACTAACAGCATCTCTAAAAGCAGGGAAACGCCACCCTGGGGCAACCAAGGAACCACACAGATTCGAGCCACCCTACTCACTAGGAGTACTATGGCAAGTGCTCTTCTCTTCTCTGTACTCCTCAGGTAAAAGACACTAACTTTCAGTAGGCCCACATGGGATGTACTCACCATATCCACCCACCTCTCAATAAATTTACAGCTCATCTCTTTCCACTTTCACTTTCCTTTTGAAATGGAATTTTAAAAAAGCCGATGAGTGCTTGGCACAAGAGGCAAGTATCTTTCGCCATAATCACTAGAAAGAGGGAAATTGCTAGCCCTTCCCGACTACATGAAGGTGGCGAGACGATCTTCACTATGGTATTGATCGATAAATGGATCTATTTTACACGTGAAAGCAGCAGTTCGACATAAAAGTCAGCAATACTCTAGTACCTTACGAGCGACTGCAGGATAGTTTCCTTGCTCTGGCGCATCTCCAAGTGATTCGACTAATAGCATTACTATACCTGTATACTTGATTCCGAATCGTCAATAGTCCTCGGTAGTTCTGCCTTATTAGTGATTTTTGGAAATTATCTCGGTGCTCCGGAGCAAAATTCCTCCGGAAAAGACCAGCCAGTTGATTTTCAGCGACATTTAGATTTTTCCCAAAGACCTGGTCGCTTTACCCACCATAATATTCTATAGAATGCTATGGTGAAACTAACTGCATTGCTCGACTCGCAGAGGGCTGTGAGCACCTGACGACACTCAAAATGCCAGGCGCTCTGCCTCTGTGTACGCTTGATCCAAGGTTGCAGCTCTGTCAAATGGACGGGTTTCAGAAAAGCGCGTCTAACAAACAGCGACCACATCTGCTCAGCGTCGAGAAAAATCTGGAAATGTCTTAGACGCAGCGCATATTCGTGCATCACTAGCCACGTCATGTCCAGTCCACCACGTAGCAGACGCTAACAGCAAATGGACCGTCTGATAAGCGGGACTCGTACCTTTTTAATTTTTAATTTTTAATGAATAATTCAACGCTTAACTTTAAGGTGATGTAAAATTAGGTTAACAATATTTTGAAAAAAAAATCTGAAGATGTGTTGGTAGAATTGTAAATCTGATGATTACATATGTATGTAATCTGTGCCAAGCGGCTTTACTCTCTGTGCTTTAACTTCGTTACTATACCAACAGTCCGGATACTTATTGATCACACCACGTATATATATATACACACACACATACTCACACACACACACATACATACATACAAACATACATACATACATACATACATACATACATACATACATACAACATACATACATACATACATACATACATACAAATATATTCAGATATGTAAGTAAAAAAAATGTCAGTGAAGTCACTGTAGTTACCGTTCTGATTGAAATTTGTTTAGAGTGGACGGATTCGGAAGTCAAATCATAGTACGGCAAAAACACAATGTGTAGCGGCTTAAACGGATGACTTCAGGTGAAATTAATATTTTAAGAGAAACAATGTGCAGTAAAAGTGGAAAACTGTATAATATAAGGACTCGGTGTAATGATGAGTAAATGGTTGTTATTCATGTTGCATTAAGGTGGCAAGCTGGCAGAATCGGTAGCATGCCGGGCGAAATGTTTAGCGGTATTTCGTGTTCAAATTCCGTCGAGGTTGACTTTCTCATTCATCCTTTCGGGGTTGATAAAGTAAGTACCAGTCAAGCACTGGGATCGATGTAATCGACTAGTTCACTCCCGCAAAATCTCAGGCCTTTTGCCTATAATAGAGGCGGTGAGGTGGCACAATCGTTAGCATGCCGGGCGAAAATGCTTAGCGGCATTTCGTCCGTTTTTATGCTCCGAGTTCAAATTCCACCGTGGGCGACTTTGCCTTTCATCCTTTCAAGGTCGATAAAATAAGTACTAGTTAAGTACAGGGGGGAGGGGGTTATGTAATTGCTGGCCTTGTGCAAAATTTGAAATCATTATTGTTGTTGCAGTAAGCTGGTAGAATCGTTAGCACACTAGACGAAATGCTTAGCGACATTTCGTCCGCCTTTACGTTCTTAGTTCAAATTCTACCGAGGTCGACTTTGTCTTTAATCCTTTCGGGGTAGATAAAATAAATGCCAGTTGAACACTGGGGTCCATGTACTTGATTTAGCCTCTCTCCAGAACTTGCTTGCCTTGCGCCAAAATCTGAAACGAATATTCTTGTTGCGGCGAGCTGGTAGAATCGTTGGCACACCGGACAAAATGTTTTGTTCGCCTTT
>NC_042999.1:126276495-126288995 GCF_006345805.1 Octopus sinensis | reverse complement strand
GTGTGTGTGTGTGTGTGTGTGTGTGTGTGTGTGTGTATGCATATATATATATATATATATATTATATATATATATATATATATATATTTATTTATATACGTAAACACACGCATTTTCGTGGATTCACAAAAGTACGAATGGTTTCATGTTGGAAGGATATCTACAATTCTTCAAACAGTTCGCTTAAAAATACTGGTATTAGTGTTGGATGAAAATGTACGCTTACGCGAAACTATGCTGGTCTTCGAAATAGATACACAGATTCAGGAGGTAACTGATAAAAGTTTCTTAATTATTATCTAATGAGAATCTGGACACTATAAGAACGTAAAATATTTCACTTTTCGGAATGGTGAATTTTGAAGCAGATAATGCTATAAATAATAGCGTGTAAATTTTGGGTTGATTAGTGATGAGATTTTAGTATTTTGATCGACTGAATCTTGCTCCTGGATTATCGTATAAGTGGTTGTATATTCTACAGGCACTTGTTATCTTGACGTCATTCTCAAAGAAAATCAAAGTGACACTGAGTATGAAACAAGGGTGTAGCTTTTGGATTCCAAGTACAATCCATTCGACGGACTTCTATACGGTTTCCGCCTACATAATATAGGACGACTTGAAGATACAGAAAACGCCGTTTGGTCAAAATATCATACAGTGAGACCAAACGCAGTACTTTGTGGTTGCTAATTGAATTTCTTAACTTTCGGCCGTGTATCTTTTACACGTAGGCATATATGTGCATATCTAATGTATGTATGCATGCATGCATGTATGTATGCATGTATGTATGTATGTATGTATGTATGTATGTATGTATGTATGTATGTATGTATGTATGTATGTATGTCAGGTCACTTTCGAGTGCTACTGGTAACATGTAACCCAGTACAACCTGTTGCATGGTCGGGTCGTCGGTGACTAAACCGTCAACCCCACCATGCTTGCTTGGTGAGGAGGGTGAGGAGGGTGTTTATCGGTCACCCTGCGGGATGAAAAACAAAATCCGTCAAAGGGCGGAGGAACTTTTGAGAGTCAACGGCCATCCAATAAATGTCTTAGGTCTGTATCATGTGCGGGGACATAGAAATAATCGGACTGAATACCCGATCGCGCGGTTAAACCATTGGGAGTGAAGGCCTCCTAGCCTTTGTTAGGGCATCCTTCTATGAGAAGGTAACTCAGGTAACTGGGATAACTCAGACATAAAACCTGCGGCTCAGTGGTTACCGATGATGTTGACTTGTTCTTCTTTTCGGATTATGGCTGCTGTTGCTTAGTGAGTGGGATTGACTCAGTGCACAGCCTTTCCTCACTTAAACTCAATCAGTGCCTGTGCAAATACATACACGCATAGAAAAGTTACAGATGTGAACGACATCTGCAGGCAATCTTCAGCCAATTCGCTAGCATACAATACACATGAATAGACACACACGCATCCGAGCACACACTTACACTCCATATACACACATGCACATGCACATACACACACAGACACACACGCACACACTTATATGTATATATACACACACATGCACACATTCTCTTCCACTTCTCCCTTTCTATCTCTTACGCACGCAGCGAAATTTTCAACTATAAACACTGCCCTTCTCATACTTGTGCCATTAAATGCACGTATTTACATACGACTACATACACACACACGCACATGCGCGCGCGCGCGCACACACACACACGCGCGCACACACACACAAACATGTACCTACGTGCACTCTAGACGAGAGAAAGTTAGGGAGGTGAAACAATACTGCTTTCGAGGAGCCTCGGAGTAGAATGAGATGAAGCATTCCTCACAAAATTCAAGGGGAGTGGTGGCAGAAAGGGAATAACCCGTCAGATATTTATGGGTCCCCTTTTTGATTCTTTCTCTCCCGAACGATGTAGCAGCTGACCGCTCCATCTCGTATAGGCCCTTTGCACACATGCGCACAGATATACATACACAAACTCCCTAGCATGCGCAAAAAAAAAAACCAAAAACGCATGCAAACCCACATAGACACAGGCACACCGTCTTCGCAATTAGCATTATCCTTCATTCTTCTTCCAAGAACATTGGCCATCTCGAATCTTCTTCCTGTATATTGTACATGCACATGGCGACCTGCAACAATTTAAAATGGAACATTAACAGCGCCAAGATTACCGGTCTCGGAGGACCTACAAGGTTATAGGTAAAGTCCCCTCTTCTAACCAAGGTATGGTCCACCCTTTTCGAAAAACGGGCCGCATGAAACTTGCTATAAAAAAATACATATTAAAAAAAAGACAGGAAAAAAGGCAAGCTAACTTTTGTTTAGGCGAGTCATTCAGAAATCTCACGCGTTTGGCAGACTCTGTAGAAGAAACTCTATGATTCAACAGAGAGGAAGGCGGATACAGCAACGCATTGACAGGGACCCGGTTATTGGAAATTGAATGCGTCTTTCCTAACTTCCTAAAAACAAAAAAATTAGCTTGTTTGCTCATGAATCGGTAATAAATAAATAATTGAATAAATACACATATATACACATTCACATATGCACACGTTAATCACTGGTACCAGACGACTGCAATTAACAGTTGTATTGTCTCATTAAGAAAACTGTTACCAGTAACTAAGATGGCGAACTTTATCGTGTTGATTCATATGTCACATGACTTTACTTTGTATATTGTTTTACTAATTTTCGTACGTGACTGCATTCATTTCTTCCAAGTGTTCGTCTACGTTTGTAAGGAGCAACAGGCATTCATTCATTCATTCATCCATTCATTCATTCACGCGTTCATTCACCCACGTATTCGTTCGTCACTCGTTCCATCAGTTATTCCTTCATTCATGAATTCTAAGTGTTCTCATTTGTCTTTTCTTCCGCCCTTGCTTTTTTCTTTTTGTTTCTATCTATCTATCTATCTATCTATCTATCTATCTATCTATCTATCTATCTATCTATCTATCTATCTATCTGTCTGTCTGTCTGTCTGTCTGTCTGTCTATTTACTTTTGTCTATCTATCTATCTATCTATCTATCTATCTATCTATCTATCTATCTATCTATCTATATCTATCTATCATCTATCTATCTATCTTCCTTCCTTCCTTCCTTCCTTCTCTCCTTTGTTTCAATCTTCCAATGTTATTTCTACTTACAAATACTTCTCTTCTCTTTCTTTTTCATTATCTCTCCTTTCTTTCTTTCTATGTTCTCACCCAACTCAATCTCGAGCTCGACGACTATTCCCATATCCAACTCAATCACGACGTTCACCGTCTGCCATTGGCGTCTTCGTCATCTTTCACCAAATATCTCTCTGCTGACCATTATGCGCTCTCCCCCACCATCATCATTACCACTAACTAATACCTCTAAAGCAACGACCCTGTCGCCGTCTTTATCATCAGCATTACCAGCACCAGCACCGCTGCTAACCTTATTTACGAATACAACAAAACCAACACCACTACTATAACACTATTACCACCTCCCTCCTTACATTACAACCACCACTATTACCACAACCACCACCGCCTCAACCACAGTCCTCACCATTACTACTACCACCAATACCACCAACATCACCATCACCTCCACCACTACTCAAATCCAATCCTCACCACTACTACTACCACCACTCCACCACCATCACCACCATCACCACCACTACCACTACCACTACTACTACCACCACTCCACCACCATCACCACCATCACCACCACTACCACTACCACTACTACTACCACCATCACTGTCGCTACTATCACAGTGTCACCACCACTACCGTTATTACCAACAACACTGCTAGAGTTACATTTATATATGCAACCATTACCAACATCGCCACCACCCCCAAAACTACTACTACTACCACCACCATCATCACCACTGCCAACACTAATATTGCTGCTAACTACAAAATAAATATCACTACCATCACCATCGTTAACTGCTATCTACTATCAACACGATGCAATTACAACGACAACCATTGCTATCCTCACTACAACTACCTCCACATTCACCAGTGTCACTCTTACCCACCACCGCCAACCAGTACCGGTACGACGACGACGACCACCACCACCACCACGAGCACCACCACCACCACCACCACCACCGACACCATTGTTGTTGATGTTGCACTTGTTGTTCATGTTCTCATTCTTATAGTTTTCATTGTGTGACACGTCTTGTTCCTCGTTATACCAGAATTGTCGAGTTGTCTGTCGAGTTAATATCATCTTTTCACTACAATACATGTACAGAAAACACACCTAACAACATAACATAACACACACAGACACAGACACACACACACACACACAAGTGTACATACATACATACATACATACATACATACATACATACATACATACATACATACATACATAAAACTTCTTTTCCCAGATTATAAATTTACATTCGTACCCTTAATCATTGTTGAACTTGGTCGTGTTACTAAGTGTCTAAAATAATAGCCTGGAAAAATTGGGGTTTTACAGGTATATAATAAAGCACTCCAATTCGCCGTATTCTGCAAACTCAGTGTAAGCAGAATAGTGAAAATATATAAAACATTTATAAATTCCAACGCGTATCATTTTTACTCTTGTACTTATTAGACTTATAGTAATAGAACTTTATTTCTTAGAAAACTAATATGAATTGAAAAGAAGACTCATATATATGTGTATATACGCGCACATACACACAGGCATATGCATATGTATGTCTGTCATGTTCGTCCGTGGAAGTGACGAGGGTCATCTAATCGTCGGAGGATGGCTAATGATAATCGCGGTGACTTTGTTTAAAGAGAAGAGTTGTGCACTAATAGCCTCGCTCTCTCGTCCGTGACCATCTTTAGTCCAGTGGAAAGATCAGACCAAGACGACTGGGGATGGAGGCAAATGCAGTGGAAGACCAAGCTGTCTTACTTGACTCATCTTGCTCTCTGCACCCCGCCCCAATGCGATGTTGCATTCGTTTTACTCTCAGTTGAATCACGAGATTTCTTCCACCGAGTAAGCCAAATCTAGTCGTCACATGCTTTTGCAGCTAAGCCCTAATATGCTGATACACCCATAACTGGGACCCTGGGTCAGAGTAGATCTAGGAACAAAAGTGACTAAGAGGTGGTTCCACACTCCTCAAAACCCTGAAATTTCTGAACTAGAGCCCCGGATGCAGTTTATAGTCAAACCCAGGATTGACTGACATATACGTACATATATACATACATGAATACTTGCATACATACAAATGTGAACCTTTAACATAATTCTCAGGTAGAATCAATATTTATACACACGCACACGCACACACACACGCACGCGCATACACGCATAAATTGACAACGCATGAGTTAAACTCTGATATTTTACTTAATGAGAAATTCTAAGGATTTCATTACCTGATCATTGGATAGTTTTAATGTTGTATTCTGTCGCAAGCGTTCGGATCAAATTTCTGGTTTCATCTTTTCGTACATACTTCATGCAGACACGGACCGTAATCAGCAGTATCTGTCGAATAACATGATATAAACCGACTATAAAAACTACTATTTATGGATCCACTTCTATGCTATCGATATCCTTGTGAAAGAATTATTTAGAACAGTCATAGGCAAACTGTAGTCGCATGCGATCTGCAGGATATTTCGAATGACACGCCCAACGAAAAATTACCTTGAATTTGTTTTAGTTCAGCGCGCCACATGACCTTTACTACTTTCACAAGACATCTGGAGAATTTTGGATCAAATAGTCAAATTGAGGAGGAAATCTGTTCTGAGTTTTCCCCTCTCTCAGCAGAGTTATGTTTTCGCGTTGATAGTGTGGTCAAGAAGGCGCAGACCTGTATGATTTCGTATCGATCATACATGCAGTAAGTGTGTCACATGCAGTCTGTGAACTAAGAAGTCTCTTACATCTGTACTGACTCTCGAGAAACTGATGAAGAGACTAGAGGCGTAGAACGGAATCGTGTTCGGAAAGCGACACTGATGAACTGCGTCGGCATATATGAACAAGGTGACTGTCATGGTGCTGAACATCGTAGAGACTGGGATGACCGATATCATTCTAAAAGAGTTGATGATAACAAGACTAAATGTTAGGCCAGACAAATCGGTGAGCTTGCAGCAACTTCATGATGCCGGCTAGTATTGCTGAGTAATGGATCGACAGCCTAATGTATCACGTGATATACAGGACAGGCAAAAGGCTACTATCCATCCCACCAAAAACTAAACAAAAACAAAAACAGAAACACTTCAGAAGAAACTGAGACTTTCATAGGCTTTGCAGAATCTGATTCCTCAAACGACAAAGATAGCAAAAGTGACCGGGGAGAGTCAAAGAAAGGGCAGAAAATAGATGTGGACAAAGTTGAAAATGGTTGGGACCAACAATCGCATGAACAATGATAGGGAAGAGAGAGAGAGAGAGAGAGAGAGAGAGAGAGAGAGAGAGGTGCTGCCTTGCACCAAACTTTGTGGAAGATGTGTAAAAGTGACGAAATCGACGTGGCTACATGGGTCTAAATTAAATGGCTATAGACTGTAGGCAACAAATGGGAGAAAGATCGCTTGCTTATGGTGTGTCAGGGTATTTCGGGTTTTATATATGGTGTCCTGAATCACACACCGGGTTGTGTCTGTGATCTTTTCCTTACTATTTGTTGTTCTATGTTGTTATTGTTATTTATTGTCACCTATATATTAACATCTGTATTGTTATTGCTGATCTCGACCGTTTTATTTGATGTAAACCCGCCATGTTTTCTTTGTTTTTGTCATTCGTCTTCGTAGTATTTCCTAGCGTTCTGGACCCTTGTGGTTAACAATTAGGAATTTATTTTTATAATTATTACAATTGTTATTTAATCTTCATCATCATCATCATCATCATCATCACCACCACCACCACCACCACCAAATACAATATGAAAATTATTTTAACTCCACTTCTCTCTCTTTCTCCCTACTTCTCTCTGTCTTTCTTTTTCTCTGTCTCCTTCAATCTGTCTCCCTCTATCTGTCTCTCTTTCTGTCTGTCTTTTTTTCGTATCTGTAGCTAGGACAGGACATGTCTATATAATCAACTTTTTGGGTGCCAGAAGCTTGGAAAAACACAAACTAAATAATAAAACACATTAAAAGAGAGAAAGAGAAAGAGAAAGAAAAAGAGAAAGAGTGGCGGAGAGAGAGAGAGAGAGAGAAGGAGAAAAGAAGAGAAGAAGCGAGTGAGAGAAGAGTGGAGAAAGCATGAAAGAGAGAAAGAAGGAGAGAGAGAAAGTAAGCAAGAGCAAAAGAAAGAAAGAAAAGAGAGAGAGAGAGAGAGAGAGAGAGAGAGAAACAAAGAACTAGATGATTCGTTGCGAATGTTATTTTTGTTACTTTTTCTCTTCTTTTCCCTTGATTGTGAAGCATAGTGGCTGTAGAAACAGGGTAGTTGATAAAGGCGGGGTAGAGGCAGAGGTATAGGTGGCGTGAGGGTAGATAGGCAGTGATGACAGAGGCGGGGTAGCAGTAGATAGGAGGGTGACGTTGGAAACCAAGTTCGGTAGTGGTGTTGGTGCTGCTAGCGACGATGGTGGTGATGGTGATGGTGGTGGGGATGGTGTTAGAGTTGTTGTGGTTGTTTGTGGTGGTGGTGGTGACGGTACAGGCTCTGTGGCAGTATTTTGGCGGCGGTGTTGGCAGCGGCGGCAGCAGGTGTCATTGTTGGTGCTAGAGGTGCCTTAGTCTTTTCTTTTTCTTTTAGTTAGCAAAGAGGTGATACGGGGGGGGGAGGTTATGGGTGGAGAGCTAGGTGCAACGTAGTGGTTAGAAATGAAGTTGGCGTGGACGTACTCAGTGGAGAAAAAGTGACGTCGAAAACGTCGAGTTCTTTGAGACAGCGCAACGCTAGATAGAACAGAGGTAGCGTGACGCTTGAACAAAAGCGGCGTGGAGCAAGACGCAAGCGTAGTGTAGTGAGTAGAGAGCAAAGCCGGAGTGGCGAAAGAGGTTGGGTGGCGATGGAGGTTCTGCCTCCGTTCCCGACGTTAAACGGTTACAGACAGACAGATAACAAACAGTATTTCTACCACAGCACACTACTATAGATACGTATCACTGGCACCAACAAGTAGCTTTTCATATCGCTCAACTCCGATGCTTTTCCATATAAGCTACGTTGTCATCTTTGACTATTCACTCTCTCTGTAAGTTAATTTCTTTCTTCTTGTTGCTTTGTTCAGACCATTTTTTTTTGTTTTGCAGCGCGCGCACATTTTTACTTTTGCACTTTTTCTCTTTTATTCTTTTATAAATTCTTCTTTCACTTGTATCGGACATTGCACTGCGGCCATGCTGGGCTACCGCCTTGAAAGGTTTCAATCGATGGAATTGACTCCGTTGCATATTTGAAGACTGGTACTTTGTTCTATCGGTTCTTTTTTGCCGGACCGTTAAGTTGCAGTTATGCAAACAAACCAACACAGAACAAGCAATGCAAAGACAAAAACAAAGACGGCCACATATATGCACACTAACGCACACACACTAACACATACATACACACGTACACACATACTAACACACACATACACTCATACACACATACACATGCGCGCATACATACACAGACTTATATACGCGTGGTATACACACATACATACAGCCCCCCACCCACACACACACAGATATATACGCGTGGTATCTTGGGCAAGTTTCTTCTATAGCCGACCGACCAAAGACTTAAGTGGATTTTTATATATGTATGTGTGTGTGTGTGTCTAAATGTGTGTATGTATATACCTTTGTGTGAGTCTTTGTGTCTTTGTATCTCTGTTTGTCCTCCATAAACGCTTGAAAACCGATGTTGGTTTGTTTCCACTCACGTAACTTGACGGTTCAGCAAAAAGAGACGGTAAGAATGAGTACGATGTTTTTTTAAAAAAAGTACCAGGATCGGTTTCTCCGACAAAGCATTTCAAGGCAATACTCCAGCATGGCCGCAGTATAAGAACTGGCGACTTCTACACAGTATCAGAATGCATTAATCGGCCTGGAGATACAGTAGAAAACATCGGCCAAGGTACCATGCAATGACGCTGAACCTGAAAGCACGTGCATGTTCGTACCTCTGTGTGAAATATATATGTGGATGTGTATGCATGATGCATGTATATATGTGTGTATATAAATACATATACACACACACACACACACACCACACACACATATATATATATATTATATATATATATATACACACACATACATATATATATATATATATATTTGTGTGTGTGTGTGTATGTGCGCGTGTGTGTGCGTACGTATATATGTATGTGTAGGGTGTGTATGTTCAGAGATCCATCTGTTTCTCTCGCTCTCTCTCTCTCTCTCTCTCTCTCTCTCTCTCTCTTTATATATATAATATATATATATATATGTATGCACACACACACACACATATATATATGTACATATATATATATATATATACACACACATACATATATATATATACGTACACACATACACACACATGATATATATGTATGTGTATGCTTGTGCGTGTGTTTGTGTGGATGATGTATGCGTGTGTGTGTATGTGTGTGGGGGATGGTGAGTCTGTGTGTGCGTAAGCGGTCACATACGTCAGGCAGCGCGCGCGCGCGCGCGCGCGCGTGTGTGTGTGTGTATGTGAGTGATATAACACATTTTATACAAATTTGCGGCAGAAAGAAAAGAAATCTTAGCTGTGATTTTATATAAACATAAACACCAGCGCTCGCGCGGACATAACAGGCGCATACACGCATACACACTCACACACACACACACACACACACACACACACACACATACACATGTGCTTATTTGCTTGTTTCAATTTTTTGTTTGTTTTCTTGAATGTGATCAAATTTTTAAATTTTCTTTAAAAATCCAGTTGATAATGAGAGAAATTCATCCACGGCACAGAAAGATAAATGTTGAATTTAGCACACTCGATCTGTATGTGTGTATATGTCAGTACATGAGTATGCATGTATGTATGTGTGTGTGTGTGTGTGTGTGTGTGTGGTGTGTGTGTGTGTATGTGTGCGCGCGCGCGTGTAAATGTTTGTGTGTGCGTGTAAATGTTTTGCTAAGTACGCCCCTGATGAAATGAACATATGACCAAAGGCATTGCAACCGTGACCATTCCGTCTATTTGTTCATCATTGTGCTTGAGATTATCTAATGTAGTCATTCTTTTTTTAAAAAAAAACCCAGTTAGACGATAGGGAGTTGTTTAAATGAGATTTGGCTGCTATTTCTAATAAGTTGAGTAGTGGCATGCAGGTCCTCTTGCTTCGTGTGTATCTGAGATTGCTGTTCCATAAATGCCTCAGCATGTGTGGGGTGGGGTAGGGTTTCGTGTGTGTGTGTGTGTGTGTGTGTGTGTGTGTGTGTGTGTGTGTGTGTGTGGTGTGTGTGTGTGTGTGTGTATGCATGCGCGCATGTGCTCATGTGTATTACTTTGGGATTTAAGTTTTTGTCATTTGCAGAATCGAAGCTGGTCACTATCGAAGTGGCGAAACTCTTGTTTTAAGTCAAATCCGCTCTCGGGGTTTGTGGTCATCTTGCATGCATCCTTGCATACTTGTATACAGTGGCGCACTGGCCAGGGTGCCAGCTCGCCCGATGGTAAGTGGGGCCCCTGCGCCATTAGAATCCATATATGAGGTCACAGGGCCCCATATCCTCGAGTTTGAGAATGTTTTATTCGCTCCTGGAAGAATGCATTAATTATTTCAGCCTGGCTGTGTTTGTAGACAGTTGGAAAGAATACTTTTAACAAAAGAAAAAGACAAAAAAAATATATGATACAATTATAGTTGCGGGTGGAACCCCTTAGTCTCCTGGCAACCAATATTTTTAGACCTAGTCCGCCACTGCTTGTATTTATGTATGCATGTATGTATGCGCGTAAGCATCTATATATGTGTGTGTGTATATGTATGTGCCGCGTGTTTGTGTGTGTGGTGGTGTGTGTACATGTAATGGGTATCAAGTGCTTGCGTGTTTTATTTGCATGTCTGTCTGTCTGTCTCTCCATTTATGTGTAATTGTGTAAGCATTTATATGTTAAGTATATGTGTACATGAGCATTACTATGTCGGCGTGTGATCGCGCGCGCGCGTAGGCGTATGCTTGTGTGCGCGTGTGTCTCTATGTGTGTAAGTGCATTTGTTTGTATATGCTTTCAATGTGTATGTGTGTGTGTGTATATGACAAAGTTAATACTTATGTCTGCTCATTAAAATGACTATTGAGTATGAGTTAGTATCAGAATGTCCTATTCCAGTCAAGGGCATACTGCAGTCCTCGGGATTTTCTGAATGGCATGCCTAACGAAAAGTTACTTTGGATTTTTTTAGTAGTATATTCTGCCTGATGACGAATCATGTCTCATGTGAACCGCTTTTCGAAAAAGATTACCCATTTTAGGTCCCTGTGTCATTTCGAGCAAGCATAGATATTCTCTGGGCCCTCACAGCGTTGACTGGCAGAACTACAAAGACATAAAATTTGTAGAGAGAGAGAGAGAGAGAGAGAGAGGGGAGGGGATTGTACTCCAGTACTTTGGTATTATTTCATCAAAGGACGAAAAGCTAAACTGATCATCGCAAAGCATTTTGTCTGACGCTCGAGTAATTCCTTTCTACTATAGGCAGAAGGCCTGAAATTTTGAGGGAGGGGGCCAGTCGATTAGATCGAACCCAGTACGCAACTGGTACTTAATTTATCGACCCCAAAAGGATGAAAGGCAAAGTCGACCTCGGCGGAATTTGAACTCAGACGAAATACCTGTTTCTTTATTACCCACAAGGGGCTAAATATAGAGGGGACAAACAAGGACAGACAAAAGGATTAAGTCGATTACATCGACCCCAGTGCGTAACTGGTACTTATTTAATCGACCCCGAAAGGATGAAAGGCAAAGTCGACCTCGGCGGAATTTGAACTCAGACGAAATACCGCTAAGCATTTCGCCCAGTGTGCTAACGATTCTGCCAGCTCGCCGCCTTAGACGCTGAAGTAATTCTGCCAATACTTTGTTTTCTTGACACCAGAAGGCGGAAAAGCAGAGACGACCTCGGCGTAGTTTGAACTCAGAACATTTTGTCTGACACTCTAACGACTGCACCGATTCAGAGACTTTGTCTATAAATTGATTAAGTTGAATGTGTGTGTGCGAATGTTGATGTATTGGTGTGTGAATGCTTGTGTTTATGCATAGGGAAATATGCGCGCCACGCATGTGTGTCTGTATGCGTGCGCGGAGTTTTACCCTAAAGTTTTGATACATCAGTTATTTGCGTCACGTGCATCTAAGTAGTTATGTGGTTATGTATTTGTTTATATGTGCAACAAAATGGTTATCTAGTGTTTGTGTGCTTATGTTGTTGTACCGGTTGTTTGAGTATTTGCACCAGTAGC
>NC_042999.1:126271495-126273995 GCF_006345805.1 Octopus sinensis | reverse complement strand
GTGTGTGTGTGTGTGTGTGTGTGTGTGTGTGTGTGTGTTGTGTGCGCGTGTGTTTGTGTATGTGTGTGTATACATATATACACATATATGTATACACACACACACACACACACATATATAACATAGTTCTTGAACCGGTACTTCAAGTAACGACTAGGGTGGGTAACTGACTGCTTATTGTGATCATTCGTCTTTTGGTTTCCTGTAGCTTTGCTCTCTTTTACAAACTCAGTGAACATATATTTCCTATTTCAAAGAAATTCAAACAATAGATATAAGACCCAAGTTAAAAAGACTTTCAACAATTCAACTTCTCTGGTTGAAATTAAATGCCCACTGGAATTTTGGAATACGCGCATAAAAATCAGTAGTATGGGATACATGTGGCACGATTACAAATTTTTTAGGATCTATAAAGAGGGAAATAACCCTCATCTGCAATTTTGATGAAATTCGAAACATAGATATTCCAAATATAACAGAAACGTCTAATTCTTCATTTGAATGTAACCGGGCAACGCTGGGTATCTCAGCTAGTATATTCTTTTACTCTTTTACTCTTTTATTTGTTTCAGTCATTTGACTGCGGCCATGCTGGAGCACCGCCTTTAATCGAGCAACTTGGCCCCGGAACTTATTCTTTGTAAGCCCAGTACTTATTCTATCGGTCTCTTTTGCCGAATCGCTAAGTGACGGGGACATAAACACACCAGCATCGGTTGTCAAGCGATGTCGGATGAGACAAACACAGACACACAAACACACGCGCACATATATATATATACGACGGGCCTCTTTCAGTTTCCGTCTACCAAATCCACTCACAAGGCTTTGGTCGGCCCGAGGCTATAGGAGAAGACACTTGCCCAAGGCGCCACGCAATGGGACTGAACCCGGAACCATGTGGTTGGTAAACAAGTTACTTACCACACAGCCACTCTGCGCCTATATATATATAAAAAAAAAATTTGCATCAGCGGTTTTAACATTGGCGTTGATAAACTTTACAAACTGAATCTTAAGTAGATTTAGCGGTGTTTTCATTTTGTTGCAACTAATCATGCCAGTTACCCTAGGTGTTTGACTCCATCCACGTTTTTTTTCTAGCAGATGTTTCAGGCTGGGTCTCAGCCGCATAAATCTCACTAGACGGGAGGTGAGGAAAAGACAGGGGCTTTTGCAAATAGTTTCGATTCCTGCTTTGGCTGTTTCACATATCTCAATAAGAAAATAATTATAAATTCTATTTATCACACAGCTTAATTTTTTTGGTTTTCTTTTTAACTATCATTTCACGTGAGTGCTAGAGCAGGAGGTAGATAATCCAACGGCGAACAAATTCAACGCCTCTCAATCAGCGCCTCGTCAATATTTATAACCCTTGTAAGGCCGCGAGGTGGCAGAATCGTAAGCACGCTGGGTGAAATGCTTAGCGATATTTCGTCTGCCGTTACGTTCTGAGGTCAAATTCCGCCGAGGTCGTCCTTGCTTTCATCCTTTCGGGGTTGATTAAATAAGTACCAGTTACGCACTGGGGTCGATCTAATCGACTTGATCCTTTTGTCTGTCCTTGCTTGTCCTCTCTGTGTTTAGCCCCCTGTGGGCAATAAAGAAATAAATATTTATAACACTTAAGGTGGAGACGCGGCAGAATAATTAGCACATCAGGCAAAACAGTTGCATTTCATACGTCTTTACGTTTTGAGTTCAAATTCCGCTGAGGTCGACTTCACCTTTAATCCTAATGGGGTCAATAAAATAAGTACCTATTGGATACTAGGGTCGAGGCAATCGACTTACCTCCTCCCTCGAAATTGCTAACACTGTGCTAACATTTGAAATCAGTATTTATAACACTTCATTTACTGGTTGCAGCTATTTTGCTTCAAAATATCCAGAATTCGAAAAAACATGTCGGTATCGACTCGGAGTCTCACTTCATAGAGGTCAACAGAACTTTATCACACATTAATGGATAACTCTGTTCAAGAAAGTTGAAAGAATCCAGTAATAGTCCCATCACGCAAGTAACTGGGAGAAAATGTTATTTTTACCTATCTTGGTATATAAAAATAAGAGAATATGAGATGATACGACTTAATATTTCACCGGATATGTATGTATAAGCGTGTGTGTATGATGTCGTTTAAATCCAGGTCGGCTCTCTCGAACTATTTTATGACCGAATGTATTTTAGACGTGGCACTCCTATCCTTCTATGTATCAGTCCAGTATATATATATATTTCTGTAAGAAGCTAATGTGTGTTTAGAAGGAATTTGGGGAGCTAACTACTATTTCTAATCGGACGCCTGATCGGGTAGAATCTCCCCTAACAGGGATATACATATAGATGTATGTATTTATATGTGTGTTTGAGTGTGTGAATATAATTTCATTATTGTTCTTGCTGAAGCTAGTTACATCTACTAGCATAGGTGTTATCGAAGATACTAATCGAACACCAAAGAGGTACCCAAGTTTTGGCACTTTACTGATG
>NC_042999.1:126256495-126266495 GCF_006345805.1 Octopus sinensis | reverse complement strand
TGGTTTCTTTACGTCCTCGTAACTTAGTAGTAAGGTAAAAGAGCTGATAGAATAAGTACCAGGCTTTAAAAAATAGGTACTGGGGTCGATGTTATTGAATAACACCCCACTCGAACTTAAAACGTGCATATTTACATACAGGAAACAGCTGTCACATTTCACTTTCAATGTCTATCGCATTTTTATCAAAAGGTAATTAATTAAAAATCAGTTTTACTCAGCGATCCTTAATTATAATTAAATTGGCTTAGACGGAATCAACACAATTTGTTCTTCAGGAATGTGACATAACCTAAGCTTGACTTCCAACCTTGAGTGACGCAATACTCCTCCTCCCCTCCTTCTATTCCTCTCCTTCTCCTACCACCACCACCACCACCACCACCACCACCACCACCACCACCACCACCACACCAACACCACCACCACTACTACTACTACTACTACCGCCACCACCACCACCACTACTACTACTACTACTACTACTACTACTACTAATAATAATAATAATAATAATAATGATAACAATAACAATAATAATAATAATGATAATGATAATAATAATAATAATAATAATGATAATGATAATGATAATAATAATGATAATAATAATAATAATAATAATAATAATAATAATAATAATAATAATAATAAACAGAGCCCAAAATGGACCACCGACCATACCTCCCAAGAATAAAAATAAACGAAATAACAACACCAATTATAAACAGCATAAACCTAGCCGTCACTGAACTAGCCACTGAAACAAAAAACAACGATATCACTGAACTAAATGACTTGATATACGCAGCAGCCACTGCAGCCACAAAAGAAGCTGGATACTCACCCAACCCGCCCAAACAGGAGTACCACCACCCAAACAAACCCTGTGGATAAATAACATCCAAAACAAAATTTAAAAATTAGAAAAGACCTGTCGATTCTTAATGAAATCAGCAAACAATCAACGCTACTGAGCAACAAAAGAGAACGAAAATGCTCCGCAATATAACATCACAGAAAAAGATTTGCCGGAGATAAAAGAAAGCTGAAGCAAGATATCCTTGCCAAAGCTCAAAGGATCCGCCGGTACGAGAAACGCCAACGCTTCTTTGAACAGAACAAAAAGTTCAACTCCAACCTCAAAAAGTTCTACCAAGAACTGGGAAAAAATAAAATAGAAGTCACTGCAGCACCAACGGCAGAAGAATTGGAAGAATTCTGGAGAGAAATATGGTCGGCGAACGAACAGCCCAAAAAAAGGAGTATCAAAATAACAAACTCGGCATCTGAACAACTTTGGACCCCCATAACAACTGAAGAGGTCACCCAGGCACTGCAAAGACTAAGCAACTGGAAGGCACCTGGGCATGACAAGATCCCTAACTTCTGGTTGAAATATCTAACAGGAATGCACAAAAAGCTGGCTGAAAACTTTAACAGCATACTAGCAGAGCCAGAGATAATGCCTGAATGGCTCACGAAGGGGAAAACCATCTTAATTCCCAAATCAAATGAAACAGCAAAACCAGAAAACTACAGACCAATAACCTGCCTCCCTACTATGTTCAAGGCATTTACTGCAGTGATATCGCAAAGGCTGAACAAGCACATGGACGAAAACAAACTGTTCCCAGAAGAGCAGAAAGGATGCCGCAAAGGCTCATATGGCTGTAAAGATCAACTAATGATTAATAAAGCCGTAACTGAAGACAGCCACAGAAAGAAGAAAGGCCTCAGTATGGCCTGGATTGACTACAAAAAGGCGTTTGATAGCATCCCCCACACATGGATCCTCGAAACACTAGCCATCAACAAAGTAGCACCAACAATCATAAAATTCATAGAGCACTCTATGAATAAATGGCAACAGTCCTACACCTCCAAACAAAAGAGGGACTCATGAAAACCAAAGCCATCCCCATTAGAAGAGGAATATTCCAGGGAGACACGCTCTCTCCACTCCTTTTCTGCTTGGCACTGTCACCTCTATCTGATATGCTAAATAGAACTGGATGCGGATATAAATGTTACGGCAAAACGATCAGCCACCTTTTATATATGGATGACCTAAAACTATACGCTGCAAATGACAAACAGCTGGAAACACTATTAAAGACAGTTCATGGATTTACCAAAGAAATAGATATGAAATTTGGATTAGAAAAATGCGCCAAAGTAACCATGAAAAGAGGAAAACTAGTTAAGAGTAACAACATCACACTAGATAAAACCAATGAAATAAAAGAATTAGACCAAAGCCAAACTTACAAATACTTAGGAATCCATGAACTAGATAAGACACAACACACACAAATGAAAGAGAAAATAAAAAAAATATTATAGACGAGTTAGATCAATACTAAAAACAGAGCTCAATGCTAAAAACAAGATAATAGGTATCAACACTTTAGCTGTCCCAGTTATAAGTTACAGCTACAATATCCTTAACTGGACACGAAATGAACTGTCCAAAATAGATAGGAAAACAAGAAAAATACTGACAGGATCTAGGATGCATCACCCAAAATCTGACATAGAAAGACTATATATACAACGTATAGAAGGTGGTAGAGGCCTTATACAGCTGGAAAACTACTATAAAATAACCACCATAGGACTGCAAAAATACCTACTTCAGAAGGAAGGAAAACTGATCCAGATAGCAGCAAAACACGAGCAAAACAAAAAACTGTTCTCAGTATTTAAGGAAGCTGACAAATACAAACAAAATCATACCACCTAATAAACACGAAGAAGAAGAAGATGATGATGAAGAAACAACAAAAGCTATAAAACAAATGAAATCCAAACTAAAAATAGAACAGCAACGAACCATGATAAACGATGGCAAGAAAAGCCCCTTCATGGTAAATACTGGACTAAACTAAACGCAAAAGAAATAGACAAAGAAAAATCCCAGCAATGGTTGAGAAGCTCAGGACTCAAAGCAGAAACAGAGGGATTTTTAATTGCAGCACAAGACCAAAGCCTCCCCACCAGAAATTACCAAAAACATGTAATGAAAAGAAATATTACAAGTACTGCAGAATATGTGGAGATGGACAAGAAACAATAATCATATTATCTCAAGCTGCCCAGTCCTGGCTAAGAAGGAATATATTCACAGACATGACAGAGTTGGAACCTACATACATTGGAAGCTATGCCAACATTATGGAATAACAACAGAAAAAAGATGGTATAGGCACACACCAGAAAAGGTCACAGAAAACGAGAAAGCAACCATACTCTGGGATATGCCGATACACACAGATAGAGAAATTAAGGCCAACAGACCAGATATAGTTGTCAGAGATCATGAAGGAAAAAAATGCTTTCTAATTGATGTATCAATACCGGCAGATGACAACGTGTCTCTAAAAGAAATGGAGAAACTCTCAAAATACAAAGACCTGGAAATAGAGGTAACTAGAATGTGGAATCTGAAAACAGAAACAATTCCTATCATAGTAGGTGCATTAGGCATGATAAAAAAATATTCAGACAAAACATAACAAAAACACCAGGACTTACAAACACATATAACATACAGAAAATTGCACTACTAGGCACTGCACACATCCTACGCAGAACACTTTCCATACAATAAGCATCAGAGCATCACTACAAATCACAGCACATACCCA
Organism: Octopus sinensis; assembly: GCF_006345805.1. Classification (NCBI taxonomy): domain Eukaryota; kingdom Metazoa; phylum Mollusca; class Cephalopoda; order Octopoda; family Octopodidae; genus Octopus; species Octopus sinensis. The sequence continues at coordinate 126,262,845 of NC_042999.1, read as the reverse complement.
AGGCACACAGAGCTGCGCTCGGTAGTGAAGTGAAAGCACGCTATAAAAATAAAACTACTGAATAATAATAATAATAATAATAATAATAATAATAATAATAATAATAATAATAATAATAATAATAATAATAATAATAACAACAACAACAACAACAATAATAATAATAATAAAGCCCTGATGCAGTATCAGGCAGTGACTCTCATAGCTTTTTATCGCAACTGATTGGAAGCGTTATCATGTACACTGTTTAGTCTTGGTATAAAAGATGGGCTACAGCAAATATTCTGCTCAATACCACAGATTGCCTGTCAGTTGTTTGACCTTAACCAATTGAGCATTCCCTTAGTGGCTGACGATATGTGCATCTCTGATCACGAGCAGAAGTAGTGGGGGAGCATCATAGCCATGTGTTGAGAGGAATTCTTTGGAGTTTGAATAATTCACCTCTGGAAACATGGTTGCTTTGCTCACTATCCTTAAACCATATTCATGGACCTCTTGAGAGAGATGGACTATTCGACGTGAAGAAAATTCTAACTGTTCATCTTGATATGAGATCACCATGTCGCGCACATGTGGTTGTGATGCATGTGCCTAGTGTACCGTTATCAGACGGGTAGTCACGATGGGTATATTAGGCTTGGTATATTTATATCCCAGTGTTACTTTCATGGCATGCGCTTTTCTCTCACACATAAAAATAATTATAATAATAGTTACCTTAGTTCACTGGTAGTGAACAATTGCTACCGTAGTCCATCTCCAGCGTTAGAATCTGTGCAAAGACAATAAATAACAATAGTAATATAATGGCGCTAGCCTTGACAGTGGCTAGACGTGTTCTTTGTTGCTCTAGCCAGTCAGCAGCCGAAGACACAGAAACACTAATGCAACCCAGCAGATCAACTGAAAAATAACTTCCAAAAACTGGAACATTTACAATCTCGTGTGACTGTTTTAAATTCTCACTCAAAATAAGTTTAGAAACTTACATATCTACCATTTTCTCTGGACGAACACACAAATGATCATCTTTAAAACCTTTAAAAAACTTTAATATTTACAACTTCTGTGAATACCTATCCTTTCCTTTCTCCCTATGCCCTCCAGCGCCATTGACTGTTCATCAATACAAAGCATAAAGCTGTTCCTGAAAACAGGAGACAAAAAATCATCCAGTTTAGCCCGAACACACTATGTATGTATGTATGTATGTATGTATGTATGTATGTGTGTGTGTGTGTGTATGTATGTATGTATGTATGTATGTAATGTATGTATGTATGTATGTATCTCTCTATATATAAAAGGCCGTTTGTCTGTCTGTGTGTCTGTCTGTGTGTCTGTCAGGTTGTACCCTCACCCTGACCACGGCTTTCAACCGAGTCTGATGAAACTTGACACACACATAGCCCAATGTCATAATTCAAAACTGACGCAGCGAAAATTTTGAAAAGTTACCCCAGTTCTGAAAAAAATTGACAATTCGACATGGGGTCGAGAATCTAAGCTTATCATATGCAACACATATTCCGTTGTAGTTTTCGCAACTTGCAATCGATTTTAACCAAACTCATGGTGAAGCTTAATGTTACCATAAGGAACTTAATTCTGACGTTAGTTTTTCATGCAACACCTTACCATCAGAAAAAATCGATAAAATCATGCCATTTTGGGAAATCGCATTCAAATTCAAGATGACATATTTTCGACAATATCTTTAACAAATTAGCAGGAATTTTTTTGAAATTCTCAGCGAGCATCATGTCTGCTCCAAGGAGCTATATTGATTGCTCTTTTGATTCCAATAGGATACGTTATTACTGGAAAAAATCGATTAATTACATCATATGTGGCACACATAGCAAACCGATTTTTCTGCGATAGTTTTTGAAAGTTCACATAGATTTTCCCTACACCGATGTGGGACATCAAGTTTGCATTAAATATCATACTAACGACGTTTTGTCAATGCAGTTAACAAGTATTGGGAGAAATCGACAAAACCATATCACTTTGAGACCGACCATGCGAACCCTACAAAACTGACTTTTGTTAAATAGTTCGCGGATTTCAGGCGATTTAGTCGATTTTTGCCGCTTCAGCTAGGAACGTCATATACACAGAAGTATTGGAGTGAAGAGAAGACGTTGCAACCTACACATGCGCCTTCGTTCCCTAGAGGGAAAGGACTAGATCGGGATTAGTCGTTGCCTACTAGAGGTTCCCGAGCCCCTTTTCGCTAGACTTAAGTTAGGATTAGGTAGGGCTTAGCTGTGGTCCGAACCCAACTTGGGTTCGGGGGGGCGGTGTCAAAAGGGCCGGCATGTGCAACCTTATCACCTCTGCCTGTCAAACTCCCAACCCATGCGTTCCCGTCGTGACACTGATCCCGCAGAACTGGGTTGGGTGTGCTAAACAAAACCAGAAAATGCACTTTGACTATCATAGATTTTCTTCATGCATGCAAGGGAACAGTGCCTTGAATGCCTTAATGTCTTTTAGGCTTCATTTTACAAAATAACGGTTCAATGAGTACAAAAAAGGGTTAAAAGGTAAAGGGCATTGCTTATCGACAAAGTTTCTTACATACCCGGGCAACGCCAGGCTATGCTGCTAGTGTATTTATACGTTGCTAAAACGACAACGGCACAACAAATTACTTTGTTCTCAACAATTCTTTATTTGAATTTTTTCAGAATAGGTAAAGCTGTTTTACATAAGATGACGGGTATTTTCCTCCTACACATAGGTATAGAAAGCTATTTAATAGACATACTTTTACAGTTGCCTTTAGAGGCACAGCCAACATGAAAAGTATCCCTTCACACAAGCCCACTCCTGGCACTGAAGCTTGTAGCGCTCGCAGTGGCATAGCTTTCAATGGTCACTGCAACACGGCGAAGAAGTCAAAGAGGTACAATGAGTCGAACAATGCATCCAGCATAAAGTGCTATATCAAAGTGACGAAGGATCCCTTAATGAAATGCGCAAACAACCACACCACATCGCTAGGAAGCTACAAAAAAGCGGGACACCAAGCACTTGCTCAGTATTTATAGTGGTTGAAGGAGGAGGCCGTCAACTACTAGAGTAGAGACTATTAAGAAATGGAAGCCTTGTACTAATGGTGCCAAAATATGCTAGCTATTCTTAGCGGAAAAGAGACCGCTACTGAAGACCGTCTTCATGCCCAAGATGTTGCTAAATGTCAAATCAGAGCCATATGGAGCTGATGCCAATGTTTCTTCCCTTCCTAACACTTACAACTGTCTTGCCTACCTGCTAATCTCTTGTCTTTTTATTCTAGACCTGTATTCTATGCTTATGCATTTAACTTGTCTCTTGCCAGGAAAATAACCTTTCTGTTCCCAACCCTGGATTGCCGACCCTACATTACTAACACATAAGAATTAAAATTTCCCCTTCAAAAATGTTGCTTAAACGTTTTCTAATTATTTTCCCGAAAGGCTTTGCGCACAGAACCTCCTCCAGATCAATCTTCACTGTGTTTATCGTAAGCCCAAAACATATCCATCCGACTAATGTACGTCTATCAATGTTACGCGCGTCTTGGGTAACAGTTTGTATGAATGTAATGTATGGGCCTCTGTAGGCCTATACATTACATTCAGGCATTACGTAAAACAAATTTCTTTCACTTTATAAACAAGAGACTCCAAAAGACCAATGGTCTTGATGTAGTAAAGGCCTCTCTTTTATACCTTTTCGTTAAAAAGAATGTATTTGCTAATAATTAAATATAGCCCCTTCTAGGTAAGATACAAGTGATAGCAAAACGAGGCAGAACCGATAACGCCCAGAAAGAAAAAATGGAAGAAACAAAATAAACAAAAAAAAAACAGAAATAAAAAAAATTGATACAATTGATCAAGAAGACACAGCAGTCATTTACGTTTTAACAAATGAAAAATAACTTTATTTGCCATAATGTTAATAGCAAGAGCAATAAGAGCAGTTTTGTAAGCATTAAGAGAGAAGTCACTATGGGTTACTATTTGCCACGGTATTCCTCGATAAAACGCAGAAGTAAGAGAACAACACATGATTCCTGTTTTCAGAATTGATAAGAATTTCATATGCTATCAAAGGAACAACTAGAAAAAAAAATCTCTGGTTGATGTGGCATCGATCGAAGTGGGACGTATGTAAGTGAATATCTAGGACGAAATGAGGTGAAAAATGTTTCGTCTCTCCTTTCACTGCGACAGCAACGAAACAGCAAGGGTTTCAGCCAAGAGTGTTGCTAGTAACCAGCGACCTGTTACCATGTTTATGTGACTCTACGGACAAGCAGTGGTTGAAGATGTGATACGTAAAGAGTAGAAAGTTCTGTTGTAGATGTAAGAATCAATCTGAGTGATTTCTGCTTAAGGCAACTGGAAAGAAGAGAGAGAGAGAGAGAGAGAGAGAGAGAGAGAGAGAGAGAGAGAGAGACAGACAGACAGAGACAGAGACAGACAGACAGACAGAGAAAGAAAGAAAGCTGTCAATAACAGCAGATTCACAAAAATCAGCCCAAACCTAAGATGTGTCAGACCCACGACTAGGAGCTCCTTTCTTCAGGTCAGCATGAGATTCAAGGACATTTGAAGCACCAACAAGATTCTCAGTGATGTAACAAACGACCTGAAGGAAAATGTAGAGGATAATGTTGCGTTAATTGATGAGATATGTTTAGGACCAGAATCTCAAACACACTCAGATATTGGACGACAGTGGCGAAAACCGAACTGATAGTATGTCATCCCATGAAACAAGCGTAGCTAAAGCTCACAAGAACTTTTGGATGTACCATTTGCCGTAAGAAGAGCTGAAGGCAGCTGAAACGTGTTGTAATCTGATTCAACTCTGATAACTCTGGTAATCCATGTGTGAGGGAGTTCAGCTTATTTGTTTTATTTATATTTTATTTGTATTATATTATTCATATTTATGTATTCATTAATGTATTTGAGTGTTTTATTTGAATATTTAATATGCTGTAATATACTGCATAACGTTTTCGCGCCTCATACTTTGTTTTTTATGTAACAGTGTGTGTACACCCTGTCACGTGGCGTAACTTTATACTTGAATGAACGTACAGCCCTCTTGAAAATTATATAAATGAAAAGATTGCTATATTCCACTTAGAAAGACAGGTGAGGGTCAAGTGAAGGAGCTCTCTAGTAAATTTGTCAGAAGGTGGGTGATTGTCAAAAATTGTTACATTGTATGGAAATACTCTAAGTATGCGCCTGCAAATCGGAAAAACAACAGCTAAAAGAGGCACTTGCCCTTGGTAGTTAGGTTGTTCTTGTATGTGTGGGATTCCTTGATGGGCCTTAATTGGAGGCCCTCATGAATCAGGAGGGTTGTATCATCCATGTGCACATATATTTGTATACTATGCATATTTATCTGTTCATTTCTCTCTATTCTTTTATTTTTTCTTTCTTCTCACTCATTTATGCGTAAACAGTCTCAGAAATTGTAACCTGCCCTTGTCAGACTGTCTTCAACCAATAACCCCTTAGGCAAATAATAGAATTCATTATTATTGGCAGAACTGTTAGAGCCTCGGCAAAAAATACTTTGCAGCGCTCGTTTCGGCACGCTATGTCCTGAGTTAAAATCTCTCGAAGATCTGTAGACAAAATGAAGTACCGGTCAAATATTGGAGTCGATTTAACCGACTGATTTTGTCTTCTCAAAATTGCTGACCTTGGGCCTCAATCAGGAACCGTTATTATATGAGTGACAAACAGGTAGAATCATTAATGCGTAAAAAAAAAAAAAGAATGCTTCGTGGTATTTATCCTGGCTTTTATTTTCTGGTTTAAAAAATCCCCAAGGTCGAATTTACCTTTCACCTTTTCAGAATAAATGAAATAAAGTACCAGTCAAATACTGTGGTCGATAGAATCGTCAAATGTCCGCCCCACAAAACTACTGGATGTGTGCCCTAACCAAAGACGATTGTTACTATTACAATTGCAGATCTTATTGTTACTGCATGCACGTATCCGATGCATAGATCAGAACATTAATTTGTATGTGTAGGATTTGAATGTATTGCAAACAGTAAACATACAAAGGTTCTGTGTTTCCATTGTATTGTGCAGCACCTGGTAGTGTTAACATTTGTATTCAAGTTCTGTGGCTTTGGTAATACATACATACATATATATACACACTTAAATTTGTATATACTTACATACGTGTATCTGAGTCTATATACACACATTCACATATGTAGTATGTATATATATATAGTCACACAATTACATCACAAACGCGAAAATTTTTTTTTATTCATTCATTGGTTTCTGCCACTGGTCTGCAGC
>NC_042999.1:126228995-126253995 GCF_006345805.1 Octopus sinensis | reverse complement strand
CGTGTGGCTGCTTTCGTAAGCGAGAAGTTATTAAATAAACTTGAAAATTTATTAGCAATTTAATAATTATTAATTTTTAATTATGAATATTTTGTTGTTGTAAAATAGTTTAATCGTTAATTTCATATTATTTGTTTCGGGTTTATCTCTAACTAATAAAAAAAACATTTTGCAGTAGGCCGAATACATTCCAAAGAAGAAATAGAAAAAGAAAAAGAAAAGAACAAAAAAAAAAATCAAAGAGAAGGAAACGACTTACTTAGAAATCTCATGGCAATAACAAAATATGCAAAATGTCGAAAGCAGCAGGAAGTGCGTATTTAGTGTTAAGTCTTATTAAGCTTATGCAACCTATGCAATAGAAATTACTCACTCCCAATATTTTGAAATTATGCTAAGGAGTGGTGGATTAGCTGAATCGAAAAGTCGATTGACAAAATGCCTTGTTTTATTTAGATTCGTTCCTCTACGTTGTGATTTCAACTCTTACCGGCGTTAAGATTGTCTTTCATCTTTACGGAATCGATGAAGTACTAGGCCAATGTAATAGTTCTCTAGCAATGGCCGAGTAGTTTGATAGTGAAATAGTTCTTTTATCAATATTTGATATAATTAATTCTTTGTACAAGTGGTACAAAGGCTTGAAATTTGAGATGAGGGGCGCTAGTCAGTTACATCGATCCCAGTAGTCAACTGGTACTTATGAAAGGTAAAGTCGACCGCGGCCGAATTTGAACTCAGAATGTAAGGACCGGAAGAAATGCTGCTCGGCGTCTTCTTTGGCGTGGTAGCGATTCTGCCAGCTCGCACCTTAATATTTCATATAATTGATTCATTTTACTATTGACACAAAGTCAGAAATTTTGGGGGAGGGGGAAAGTTGATTACACCGATCCCAGTGCTCAACAGGTACTTATTTTATAGACCCAGAAAAGATGAAAGGCCAAGAAGAATACCATTTTAATGAAATAAAACTATTACGTTATTGATAACCCGGAGCGATCAGAGTCTAAACTATCACTTGTAGGATTTAACCGTAAATATCTTGAAACATATATGTCCGTGTGTGTGTGTGTGTGTGTGTGTGTGTGTGTGTGTGTGTGTGTGTGTGTGTGTCTGTGTGTCTGTGTGTGTGTGTGTGTGTTTGTGTGGTGTGTGTGTAACCATCTATGTGTCATACTTAATGTATATACACTAATAGTCTCTATACATTAGGCCAGTCACTACGGTATACTGGACGTGCTGTATTAAAAATACAACATATATCAAAGAGGGAGATCGCTCCAGCAGTAGCAAGCGAAAACGCCAGATGCATTTCGGGGTGGGTGGGTTGCCTTCCAATGACCTGTACTTGCAGCTAGCCACATGCTTGGACGAGAATTCCTCACCTCCGATATGGGAGACAGTGAATGTATGTAAGTGAGTGTGTATGTATGATATGTATCAACTGTCACCTGGAGCCGTAAAAACTACGTAAACCTGAAAAGGTTTCAAAAACTTATGTATCATATCTGTTCGATTTGTAACCAGAATTTTAGTTCATTAAATCAATCATTTACAAAAATATTTGACTTCATCCCTCCATCTTCGTCATGGACTATTTCTTCTATTTCCCCACTCAACCATTCAAACAAAACGTTTCACACGACTATCATTTACTCGTATGTTAAAATACTATGGCATGAGTGTGTTAAATAATAACTTATTTCAACTTTTTGCAAAATTGATCCGTTTGTTCGCTTTTTAATACAACACAAATCTGAATACTTTCAAGAAGCTCCAGTCTTTTTCCGAGTTTGGTTTTGTTACTTATTTACGTTCATAACTGACCATAACTGATTACAACTTACCATAACTGATCATAACTGGATAAAAATCAAAGCTCGACCAATCGTTCGTCTTTTTGTTTCGTTTAAGATATTCGTATTTAGCCATCGCTATTTTCTCATTAATTTTAATTCAAAAGCAATTGGTCGTCGTAGAAGTTGAAGTTTCGAGAGAATTAAATGATTTTACATTTCTTTATGGAAACATTGGATGTTTCTTCATTTGTCATGTTTGTCTTGCTCGTCCAGGATTTTCAATGTATTTTAGATACGACTGCTACCAACATGCTCTAGTTAAGCTTAAGAACGAAACAGCAATTATGTTACGAGAAACCATGTTATATCACCCGAAGAGATGCTTCTGCACTGCAAGAACATTGGAATTCATTGTATAGTGTCCCTGGAAAGATCTTCGAGCACCTCTTTGGCCATGGTGCTGCAGGCAAAGTGGTGGACGTCTTTCGCAACCATGTTCCACGCAAAGTAATCCATAAGATTATAATCGGGGCCAGAAAATGGAGCAGGTGAAGTCATAGAAATTTTAACTTTTTGCGAAGGTATGAGAAAGTGCTGAAAACTGCTGCTGCACATGGCCTTCCAGGAGAAATCTTTCCAGTCAGGAACTGACCACTGTTTCAAGCAGCTTCATATAACCGTCTGAATCGAGCCTAATACCTTGTTAACAGCTGTGAGACGACATGACATCACTCTCACTAAAGACTCACCCAAAGACTTTACAATATTCACAGAGCATTGAGCGGTAGTCATAATGTCGGAAAATCATCAAAATACAGTCATGCTACAGGTAACTCTTGCCTAATTTTCAGATGGCTTTCAGTCCTCCATATCAGGTAACTTTTTCTGACGTACAAACTTTAATCTTTATGTTCTCCACCGCTGTGGAATTAACCTATACATGAAAAAAGGAGACATAAAGTATGACCAAATTTAGCCTGGACTCCCTTGTGTGTGTGTGTGTGTGTATAATTTATTTTTCATTCATCTGATTATCCCCGCTTCTCCTTTCAACGACCCTTTTCTATTTCCTTTCCTCTTTTTTCACCTTTGGGAAAACTTGTCCCTGTTGTTTTTTTATTGTTTTTGTCCATTCACCACTTACACATACACACACATATATATGCATGCATATATATATATATATATATATATATATATATATATATATATATATATATGTGTGTGTGTGTGTGTGTGTGTGTGTGTGTGTGTGTGTGTGGTGTGTGTGTGTGTGTGTGTGTGTGTGTTTATATGTTTGTGTGTGTGTATATATGTATATACATATACGTAACTATCGATCAGTGACATTGGATGCTCAATACCACATTAGTGGATAAATAAATAAATTTTCTTTATTTGTGGATTAACCAGACTACCATTGGTTTCATGTTAACAGAGGTACGTCTCTTAACAATTATTATATTTCCCTATTAGATCAGTCGATCTTGTTTCTCTGTAAGAAACCAGTGATTTATCGATACTAATTTTTAATCATATATTTTTGTGGGGGCGGGTTGTGTGTGTGTGTGTGTGTGTGTGTGTGTGTGTAATCAAAGTTATTTGATAATTATGTAAATATGGTATACACACTCAAGTATGTTGAAATCATAAGATAACGTGAAGACTTGTCTGTTACTCACCATTAAACAGACAGATAATTGAAGAAAAGTATGGCATTCTGAAAGGTTGCAGTTTATGTTATTTTTGTTTTAGAGTTTATTTTCGTATTTCTGTCCTTCTTTTCTTTTTCGTGTCGGTGACCTGGTACAAAGTGGTGGCTAATAACAAGAAAACATCTTAAAACGATCTAGTAGTCACCTGGCCGGTCTTCTCCCAGTTTACTCCCACAGACAGTTAAAAACCAGCTGCGGAAGAAATACTGACTTACATAAACAATAGCCAATAACAAATAAATACATAGAAGGAGTTGTCTATAAAAATGAATAATAATAATAATAATAATAATAATAATAATAATAATAATAATAATAATAATAATAATAATAATGCTTTCATTTGGAGGAGGTGAGGATGAGTCGATTATATCGACCCCAGTGTTCAACTGGTACTTATTTTATCAACCTCGAAAGGATTAAAGGCAAAGTCGGCCTCGGCGGAATTTGAACTCAGAACGTAGAGACAGGTGAAATACCGCTAAGCATTTCGTCCAGCGATTCTGCCACTTCGCTGCCTTAATAATAATAATAAAATAATAATAATAATAATAATAATAATAATAATAATAATAATAATAATAATAATAATAACAACAACAACAACAATGATGATGATGATTTCATTTATTTGCCACAAGGGAGAAGAATGAGGGGGACGACAACACCACCACCACCACCACCAACAACAACAATAATAATAATAAAGCATTATAAAATCAAAACAGCAGACAAACGGTACCAGCAATACCCTGAGGCTGTAACTGTGGGAGAAAATGTAACTATTCTTTGGGACTTGCCAGTATGTACAGACCGGACCACCAGAGCAAACAAACCAGATATTGTTGTGAAAGACCAAAACAATAAAGTCTGATTATTGATTGACATGAGCATATCCTGTGACCACAATATCTCGACAAAATAATTTGATCAGCTCAGAAAATATAAAGATGTGGCATCTCAAGACGGTTACAATACCAATGATTGTAGGAGTACTTGCAATGATCAAAAAAGGAACTGAAAATTATTTAAGAGTGATCCATGGCTTACTATCCATACAGGAAGTGCAAAAGATTGTCTGAACAGGTACGTTACACGTATTAACAAGAGCATTGTCGCTGTGAAATTTCTTTCCCTTTATCTTCTTTGTTATATTTTTCTCCTTTTTCTCAGTCACATGACTTTGTAAATTTGGTGTGTTTATTTTAATGGCCTACCAATATACACAGTGCGTTTCTCTGCCCTAGGTGTCAGGAACACACTCGGTAAGAAAGGGAAACAGAATTGAAAGAAGATGATAATCAAAATAATAGTGATAATAATAACAATAATAATAATGATGATGATGATAATAATAATAATAATAATAATAATAATAATAATAATAATAATAATAATAATAATAATAATAATCTGCTCAGTACCACAGATTTGCTTGTCAGTTGATTGACCTTAACCAGTTGAACATATCTCTTAGTGGCTGACGATATGTGCATCTCTGATCACAAGCAGAAGTTGTGGGGGGAGCATCATAGCCATGTGTTAAGAGGAATTCTTTGAGGTTTGAATAATTTGCCTCTGGAAACATGAGTGTTTCGATCATCATCCTTAAACATCCTTCATTCAGGAACCTTTTGAGTGGGTTGGGCTACACAACCTGAAGAAATTTTAGCGGGGCCTCGCCTGCAAAGTCATGCACTGTTTATCTTGATATGAAATCACCATGTACATATGGTTGTGATGCATGTGTCTGGTGTACCCTTATCAGACGGTTAGTCAAGATGGGTAAATTGGGTTTCGCATATTTGTACCCCAGTGACACTTTGGTGGTATGCGCTGCTCTCTGTCTCTCTAATAAGAATGATAATAAATGGTTTCAAATTTTTGCACAAGGCCAGCAATTTCGGGAGTGGGGGTAAATCGATTAAATCAACCTCAGTGCTCAACTGGTACTTATTTTATCGACCGCGAAAGGAAGAAACGCAAAGTTAACCTCGACGGAATTTGAACTCAGAACGTAAAGACGGACAAAATGCCGCTAAGCATTTTGCCAGGCGTGCTAACGATTCTGCCATAATAATAATGGTTTCAAAATTTGGCACGGCTCAGCAGTTTTTGAGAGGGAGGGGGCAGTTAGTCACATCGATCCTAGCATTTAATTGATGCTTATTTTATTGACTACAAAATGCTAAGTCAGTCTCAGCGGAATTTGAACTCGGAACATAAAAACGGGTGAAAACCAAGCATTCATATTTGTCAGTGTAGAGCCAAATTTAAAATAACCCGCTTACATGTTCTTGAGCCTTGAGTGTCGATTTTTTTCAATCTGTATATGTATAGTCCAGACAAGTTTTACTCCTACCCAGAAATCGACTAATTCTGCTTCCTCCATTTCAGTTTGAAAATTAGTTGACATCTAAGTGCTAACACTGTCCGCATAAATGGCGACCATATTACGGCGTCTCAAAACAAGATCAACGTCCCTCACAAGGCTAGCATTTTACCCCGAAAATGCACTGGATTTCAGCTAATTTGACAGATTTTAATGAAAGTCTATAACAACAAACTTGTAGTAGATATATAGCAAGGGCGCGCGCACATTACACACACAATCACACACACACACATACACACACACACACACACACACACACACACAATTACATACACTCACGCACTCACACAAACACTGACACCTACACAATGCAAACACTCATAGAAAATGATTATTTCAATTGATTTGCATTACATATGATACATATACATATATATACATACATATTCCACACACACATACACACACACACACACACACACACACACACACACACACACATATATATATATATTATATATATATATATGTTTATGTATATGTTTGTACGCGAGCATATGTGATTGTATATGAATAAGTGCGTGTAAATTGCGTGTGAATCCACATTTTCTGTATTTGTGTGTATGCGTGAATCTATTTATATAAAAACAAATTGAATGATAAAAGAGATAGCATGTATTACGGTACATTGCGCTACACAAACTCATTTCAATATAAACGCGAATATATAAACATTGGTTGTATTATAAAATAGCTCGTAGTCTCAGACAGCCGAACTATGCAGTCCTATCTCTCACCCACACGCTCATAGACACACATATACACATAGTGATTCACAAAAGCTTACACAAAGACGCACTTACATATAAAGATAATTGTATATGCATGTATACATATATATATGCATACATACATGTGTGCGTAAATATGTATGTATATATATATATATATATATATATATATATATATACATGTGTGTATAAATATATATATATATGTATATATATATGTATATATATATATATATATGTATATATACACATATATATATGTATATATGTATATATATACATATATATATATATGTATATATATATATGTATATATATATATACATGTATATGTATTAATATGTATGTATGTATGCATGTATGTATGTATATATGCATGTGTATATATATATATATATTATGAATAAATATTTATATACACGCACACTTGTATATATACTTATACACATATATGTATAGACATACTAACTATTATGGCTATGGAGGAGTGATGCTAGAGCTGAGAAATCTTGCATGCATTACTTTCAATCCTTCTTATTAACAACTGCCCTGTTTCTTTCCAGGTAAACTGACATCTGACTGTTCAAAGAAAACTTCAAAAGTAAGTAGTTACGATTTCTCTTGAAAATGGGCAAAATTTCGCATTGTGGTTTTCTCAAGTACCTTCAGAAAAAAGGGCTTAGCCCCCAAGGACATTCATGCTTACATCGTTTCTACATTCGGGAAGATGCTCCAGCTTTATCAACCGTGCAAAAGTGGGGGGTTGATTTTAGGAAGGGAATGGAGAATCTTGAAGATGACCCAAGGCCTGAACATCCTGCAACTCTCATCACCGAGGGAAACATTGATCGTGTATACCACATGTTGATGGATGACCGGTGATTGACTATAAATCAAATAGCCAATGCAATTAGCATATCCCGTGAGAGAGTTGAGAATATTCTGCATAATGAACTTGGCATGATGAAGGTTTCTGCTCGGTGGGTACTACGTCTTCTAACACCTGATCAAAAGTGCACCAGGTTGATTACATCTCGGAAAAATCGGACTTGGCTTGAGGCAGATCCAGCTGGTTTCCTTGAACGTTTCCTAAGCCAAGATAAACATTGTGTTCTTTACTTTGCTTTAAAGAGAAAGAGACAACCCATGCAGTGGATACACCCATTCTCGTTTGCTTCAAAGAAGGCCCCAGGAAGGCCTGAGGAATGAGACGGCCTCAGTGTTTTTGCGATGCAAAAGACTGTGTTTATTGACTATCTTCAGAAGGACAACACCATCAATAGAGTACTACGCCAACATACTGAAGTAGTCAAGAAAGGCTACTAAGACCAAATGCCAAAGAAATCTGATGAAACAGATTTCATCGGAGCAACGCTGCACCACAGAAGTCCTTCGTTTCAGTAGCTGCTGAATGTGACTGACTTTGAACTGGTTGATCACAGTCCCTAATATCCTGATTTAGTCCCATGCGACTATCATAAGTTCCCCAAGATGATAAAGCACTTGGCTGGCAATCAGTATCACAGTGATGACTTCATATCTGCTGTTGAATACTTTTTTGACCAACAGGATGAAAGCTTCTTCTCCAATGGGATCCAAGCAACACCGATGAAAGAAGTTGTGAACCGCAAGGGAGACTATGTTGAAAAATAAACCTCATCCGGTCACATTCCACGACAGCATCATGGTCAGCATATGAACTTTTCAGCCGACCTTATGAAAGTTTAAGGATAAAAGTTTAAAAGTATAAAAGTTTAAGGATATTTAAAAAGGTTTATTGATATAGAAGTAGATATAAAAGAAAATAGATAGATAGATATATAGATAGATAGATAGATAGATAGATAGACAAACAGACAGACAGATAGAAAAATAGATAGATAGATAGATAGATAGATGGATAGGTAGATAGATAGATGGATAGATAGATAAATGGATAGATAGATAGGTAGATAGATAGATGGATAGATAGATAGATGGATAGATAGATAGATAGATAGATAGATAGATAGATAGATAGATGGATAGATAGATATATAGATAGATAGATAGATGGATAGATAGATGGATAGATAGATAGATAGATAGATAGATAGATAGATAGATAGATAGATAGATAGATAGATAGATAGATAGATAGATAGATTTTGATATACATAGGGTGTTCGAACTAAATTTGAAATTTCCCTGTGGTATCCCACTCTGAATAGTTGATTCTTTAAAGTGGACATTACTGGCTGTAACAACTTCTAAGAAGCCACACATCCATTCTCATAGTTTTCCAACAACAACGACGTCACGAACCTTGTGGCATATAAAACTCAACCTCGAGATTAGAAATTTGTCAATCGCCTTTGCAAAGTCCAAGGACAAACACCAGAATTTGATTGGTTTTGTAACTGCTTTAGCGTCAAGTCAAGGGGCTGTAGTAGTTGTCTCTGGGAAGAAACTCAAAATCTTTTTTCCTCAAGGAACATAGTCAGTTATTTTTTTATTCGTTGCACATATTATAATCATATGAAAGTTAATGATATAGGTCTACAATTGTTTTTCATTACCTTTATTCCCTCATTTGCGAAAAGTAATATTATTACACTCTTTCAATTATCAGATAATTTTACCATCACACACGTGCACGCAGTCTCTCTCTCTCACATATACATATACATACACACACACATGCACACATACTATACAAACATATAACTTTTGATAATGTGCCCCGGCATGACCCCACATTCCAGTGACTAAAGCCAGCAGAAGCATAAAAGAATATAAATATTCTTATGTATATACATGCATTCATACATACATACATACATACATACATACATACATACATACATACATACATACATACATACATACGTATATATATATATATATATATATATATATGCGTATATAAGCAAGATACACATACAAACACACACGCATATACACACACACACACACACACACACACACACACACACACACACACACACACACACACACACATATATATATATATAACAGATACATATATATGTGTATATGTATGCATGTATGTATATATGTAAGTATTTTTCAACATACATTCAACATACATTGAAGAAATGTGGCGTGAAAACATTGCAGTTATCAACGGAAAGAATCTATTCTTATTAATTGGCACATGATATTCCATACCGTCGATAGGAAGCCATAATTGCTGTAAAAGAATGTATTATAGTTAACGTACTTACTATGCCTCTTCGAGACTCAGATAAATTTACAGGAATACACTTAATGCCAGCTATGTTACAGTAAGAATTAGGTCTACGTTGCTACAATTAATGTTACAATTTCCTGGCTATACTCTGAGTATACGCTCTGTTGAAAGATTAATGGCCACCATTGTTGGTCGAATAAACTATGTACTTTTTTTTTTCCTTACCGATCAGTATGCTTAATCATTTGTTTTGTATTTATTTATATAATTCACCGTTTTGCCTCCACCCTCCACATAGTACAGTACACTTTAACTGAAATGTTTAGCGTGAATTTTACAAAAAGGAACGCAGCTCCAATAACAGAGTTAACATCAATTGAAAAGGTTGAAAATCAACGAAGATTTTGGAAAGGAGAAAATATAAATAATGAATGAATGGAAATTGAACCGGTGAGTGTTTTAGATATTAAGACAGTATGACTCTCCCCAGACACAAAAAAAAAATTTGTTTCAACACACAAATTCGCATAAAGCTTCTTGCAAACCAGATACAAAAAACGAATTTATACAAAAAACGAATTTATATACATGCGTTTATGTGTTTGATTTAAATATGCCAATGGAAACTAGTTGAACACTAACAGAAAATTAAGATATGTTTCTTTCTCCAGCTTCAGATAGAAATTCGATATATAAATGTTACATGTATATATGTATTTTTATCTTTTACTTGCTCCAGTCATTAGACTGCAGCCATGCTGGGGCATCGCCTTGAAGGGTTTTAGTCGAATAAATCGATCCTAGGACTTTTTTAAAGCTTAACACTTATTCTATCATTTTGTTTTGCCGAACATCTAGGTTACGGAGACGTTAACACACCAACGGTGGTAGGGGGACAAAGACGCACACACACATACACATATGTATGTGTATATATATATAATATATATATATATATATGCGTATATAAGCAAGATACACATACAAACACACACGCATATACACACACACACACACACACACACACACACACACACACACACACACACACACACACACACATATATATATATATATAACAGATACATATATATGTGTATATGTATGCATGTATGTATATATGTAAGTATTTTTCAACATACATTCAACATACATTGAAGAAATGTGGCGTGAAAACATTGCAGTTATCAACGGAAAGAATCTATTCTTATTAATTGGCACATGATATTCCATACCGTCGATAGGAAGCCATAATTGCTGTAAAAGAATGTATTATAGTTAACGTACTTACTATGCCTCTTCGAGACTCAGATAAATTTACAGGAATACACTTAATGCCAGCTATGTTACAGTAAGAATTAGGTCTACGTTGCTACAATTAATGTTACAATTTCCTGGCTATACTCTGAGTATACGCTCTGTTGAAAGATTAATGGCCACCATTGTTGGTCGAATAAACTATGTACTTTTTTTTTTCCTTACCGATCAGTATGCTTAATCATTTGTTTTGTATTTATTTATATAATTCACCGTTTTGCCTCCACCCTCCACATAGTACAGTACACTTTAACTGAAATGTTTAGCGTGAATTTTACAAAAAGGAACGCAGCTCCAATAACAGAGTTAACATCAATTGAAAAGGTTGAAAATCAACGAAGATTTTGGAAAGGAGAAAATATAATAATGAATGAATGGAAATTGAACCGGTGAGTGTTTTAGATATTAAGACAGTATGACTCTCCCCAGACACAAAAAAAAAATTTGTTTCAACACACAAATTCGCATAAAGCTTCTTGCAAACCAGATACAAAAAACGAATTTATACAAAAAACGAATTTATATACATGCGTTTATGTGTTTGATTTAAATATGCCAATGGAAACTAGTTGAACACTAAACAGAAAATTAAGATATGTTTCTTTCTCCAGCTTCAGATAGAAATTCGATATATAAATGTTACATGTATATATGTATTTTTTATCTTTTACTTGCTCCAGTCATTAGACTGCAGCCATGCTGGGGCATCGCCTTGAAGGGTTTTAGTCGAATAAATCGATCCTAGGACTTTTTTAAAGCTTAACACTTATTCTATCATTTTGTTTTGCCGAACATCTAGGTTACGGAGACGTTAACACACCAACGGTGGTAGGGGGACAAAGACGCACACACACATACACATATGTATGTGTATATATATATATATATATTGTATATAACGACAGGCTTCTTTTAGTTTCCGTTTACCAAATCCACTAACAAGACTTTGGTTAGCCGGAAGTTATAACATAAAACACTTGCCCAAGGTGCCACATAATGATACTGAACACGGAAGCATGTGTGGTTGGGAAGAAAGCCTCTTACCACATAGCCACACCTGCGCCTAAGTACATATAGATCTAGTATATATACATGGGGAGAGAGAGAGAGAGAGAGAGAGAGAGAGAGAGAGAGAGAGAGAGAGAGAGAGAGAGAAACAGACAGATAGACAGACACACAGACAGAATAAACAATTAATATTTCATATTACAAAGGGAGTCGATATTTTTGCTCAGATAGTTTGGGAGCAAGTTATATATAATGAATAATATTTCTTGTTTACTGGCCTGTACTGGATTTAACTCCATGGAGGAGATGCATCACATTCACTATCCATGAGCACAGAAGTTGCAGCTGCCTGGAAACAAAGATATTTGTTGCATATTATCTTTCTGTTGACCCGCATGGTGCAATTGACCTTCTTCGTCTTGTGAAAACCATGTCTTTCTCAAACCTTCCATATAGAGCCACGGCCTTTCTTACCTTTATCCTACATACATCAAATTACAGAAAACCGAATTGAATATTACCTGATAGATACAATGAATTGAAAGAGTTGATGAAGACATAACTTGTTTTGGTTAAAAGTCTTCCTTGTATTATTTGTGTATGTTTCGAGGGCTAAAAATGTTTCCTGTGTTTGGTTACTGCATAAAGGACGGTTTCTTCATATCTATAATAGTTTTTCCACTCCCCCAAAAATAACAGTTTAAGAAAGCGATGGAAAGTTGACGTAGTTAATATTGATTTAAAACTGTTGGATGTTAGAAGTTTGTTGCTATAGGAGATAAAAGTAGTAAACAAAAATGCAGGGGTGTAATTTTTAGAAAAATTTAATTGGAATTCTTTTGATAGAAGAGAAATTGGTGTAGCGAGCACGGAAGAGATGTAGTTTTTCCTTCGAAGATTGTTGTATTTTTATCCATTCCGGGAAGCATGTATCGAATTCCGGCACTTTACACATACATTCATATAAAGAAGTTGCTTGAGCATTCTATTATCACTGTGTATATGAGTATGTTTACGTGTGTATGAAGCCTAATACGGATCCCTAGCTCCAGCCTCAGCTGTGAACTTGGAACCTAACGGATGAACAATTATAGCACTCACTCAGCGTACCTATTCGTTTAGATCACCAGTGATATATATATATATATATATATATATATATATATATATAAAGAGAGAGAGAGAGAGAGAGAGAGAGAGAGAGAGAGAGAGACGGGGGCTCGGTAGATCAAAGAGGATAAATAGAACGCAGTGAATGGTATTCCTGTTTTATTCATTTTAATCATTTTAATCAGCAGATATTACAAAGTAACTTGAGGGCCGAACTTTTTGCGCATGAATCTTATCAAACTTTGGTAAGTGTCATGCAACTTTGATGTAAATTCCTTTGTATTGTCATTAATAATGGATCGTGACCGATAATGTTTACATAACTAGGACTGCTTCTGATTCGTAATTTGATTTTCTTTCACGTGTGCTACGCCACAGTACATCAACAAATGGATTTCATTCTGTTTGCATATAAGTCTCAGATTAGCGATTCATTTCGTTTCGAAGTGATCCAAGTACATGGGTATTGATAAGCCATAATAATGGTGAAATATCGGTACTTACCAATCTCGGGCATTCATGACGAGTTGTCTCGGATGGCCTGAGACATTTTGTGTTCTTTAACACTCGGCGCCGTGTAGGGGGTTTTCTTTGGACGCTCTAATACAGTAAATGAGAGTATAATCAAAACGCACGCATACACTATGTATGTGTAACTGATAATGATTACATTATTAAAGCAGCTCTTAATTCGTAATTTAATATATATATATATAATTATAATAATAAGTGTTTTTTGCAACAAGTTGCTTAAACCACATACCGAAAATATTAGAAATAGCAGTCAATTATTTTTGTAGTAAAAGAAATAGTAGTCCTTTGACTGCTATTTCTAATATTTTCGGAATGTGGTTTAAGCAACTTGTTGCAAAAAAACCCTTATTATTATAATTATATAAATGGTTACCGAATATGGTCCTTTTCCATACCGAAATACTACTAGGTGAAATTTATTGATTTTATTAAATTAATTATATTTCACCCTTTATCTATCTATCTATCTATCTATCTATCTACTATCTATCTATCTATCTATCTATCTATCTACTATCTATCTATCTATCTATCTATATATATATATATATATATATATAATATATATATATATATGTGTGTGTGTGTGTGTGTGTGTGTGTGGTGTGTGTGTGTGAGTGTGTGTGTGTGTGAGTGTGTGTGTGTGTGTGTGTGTATATGTATATATATATATATATATATATATCGAGTATAACCAGCCGAAATTGCAAAGATAATCTGGAACTCGACTGAGGAAGAAAACTCCGAATGACCCGTCCTTGTTTTCTTTGTATCGTCTATCTGTATGTTTTCTTGTCTCTTTTTTGTATCACCTAGCTGTCTGGATATTTTGCGTTCTTGTCCCATTTTGTATTTTTTATAAATAAAACATATAGCGGTGTACGTACACTTTGGTCTCTTATATGTAAGTATGTATGCATGTATATATATATATATATATATATATATATATATATATATATATATATATATATATATATATATATATATATATATATATATATATATATGTGTGTGTGTGTGTATGTATGTATGTATACATGATTTTATGTATGTATATATATATATATATATATATATATATTCACAAACACAGAATGAGTAGCAACCGAAGAAAAATAGAGAACTAACTACCGTAAAATACAATGTTTGTTAAAGTTGGTTAATTGAAACCAATTCCGACAGCTTCCTGCAGATGCCTTACGTATAAAATTATGGAATGGAATAACGAACGTATCACTATTGTTAGTCATTAGACCAAATAGTTACTGCTAAAGCCATCTGTTAACTTGCCGCTTATATATATATATATATATATATATAATATATATATATATATATATAATATATATGTATATAAATATATTTATATAAATATATATATATATATATATATATATATATAATATATATATATATATATATATATATATATATAAACTGAAATACACAAGCATATATGTTGCCACAATCCAATGTTTTAAGCTGTTAGCTTAAAGCGATATGCGTTGTATGCAAATGTGAGCATTTGTGTAGGTATTGAGAAATGAAGAAAGTGAAAGAATTTTAATAATGTAAAGAGAAATATATAGCAGAGGTCGGGGAAATAGACTTGAGAATAAAATTTGCGAGGTATATTCCAGAGTATATATAGAAAACATAAAAACAGTAACCAAATTTGAACTGAATCAGCAACAAATCTGAAGTAAAGCTAATATTCTTGTATTGCATCCAAAATACTAAAGACAGATTCGGTAACGTTAAACCGTTCTCATCGAAGAATGTAAACAAAATGTGCATATTCAGACAGGTTGGTGAATTTTATATGCACTGTTTTAGCTGACTTGGCTGTAGTCAGACAGAAATAGAATACAAATGGTGTGTGGAGGGTTATTACCTTAAGAAACTATTTTGAATACAATGAGAAAGGTAAAATCAGTTGTTAGCATTATTATATTGCAAGTTATATGATAGAAATTGGTCTGAAATCATACGGGATAGAACATCTAGATTCTTTGATTTGAAAACGTTTACGAGATATGTTTTTGTGCTTTTAGTGAGAAGATATGTGATTAGAGAAAAGCGGCCATTTACATTTAATACATTTAATACTGTTTTTGTTCGACGATAACGATAACTGAACTATTGATTTCAAATTTTCGCACAAGGCCATCGATATCGGGAGAAAGGGTAAGTCGATTGCTTCTACCCCAGTAACAACTGGAACTTACTTTATCGACCCCGAAATGAAGAAAGGCAAAGTCAACCGCGACGGAATTTGAACTCAGAACGTGAAACGGAGGAAATGCCGCTAAGCGGCCAGGCGAGCTAACGATTCTGCCAACTCGCCGTCTTACGATGACTGAAATATTGTTGTACAGTTAGTGTTTATTATGTTTGTTTCAATTTAATGGTTATGAAAAGCATGATGAGAAATTCCAAAAGCGCATAAATCGGGAGAAGAACGATTAGGTAAAATGTAGCGTGAAACCCGAGAGGCAAAAGAAGGCTAAAATTTGATATAGAGGAAGTTCTTCAGAGAAATGAAGAACATCATAGAAGTGGCGGACGTTTCTTTTTACATGATGTTTGTTAATATGAGGTTACTTAACACCAATTTTCATGAGTGTATTGGAGCACAATCAAATATAAGCTAGTAGACAACATTGGACAGTAAAATCACAAAGAAAATTTTGCTGAGCTGAAAATTAACCATATTCATAGGTGTATTTGGGGCACTGATCTCAAATATGCTAGCAGCTTCCTCCTGCTACTTCTTGGTTTGGATATATAGCATACATTTACACTCTTGTGTATCCACTCGCTCGCTAAAATTAGAAACCCCGGTTGCATCTTACATTTTATACCTTAGACATTAGGCCTATTTTTAGGTATATTCGGTGTGCTGATTCTAGAAATTATATGAATTTTCCCAATCACTTGAATTAATGATCCACTATTTTGATTCAGAGGTAACAATAATATCAATATTGTAGTGGGCGCGCGGAAGTAGTGTTGCGCATAAACAAACATTTAGATCAGTTCAAATATGTCTGGGACATATTTGATCTGTACAAACGCAGTATCCACTGCTAATCTTCTGTGGAGGACCTTTCTCGCTTAAGGCAATAGGTGTTGAAAAGCACGAGCTATCATTTCAAGCTCGAAATGACTTCAATAACATTTGTTTCTTTCTGTATAGTGAATCAGCATCAAAACATCAGCTGTTTTGAAAATTTGATAGTTATTATTCATTTGTAAAAATAACTATTTTGAAATAAATATTTTGCTCCTCGACATTTTTATTTAACTTTTTAAACATGGGATTTACTTTTAAAATGTAAAATGTTAAAACTTTTATACCCAACAAGTCTGGCTCTGTGTCATCTAAAAAACAGAAAAAAACCCCACAAAAACAGCATAAGGGTCAAAAGTACACAATATACTATAACTACTTAATCTGTGTTGAATACATACAAACGTTTTCAAGGGATGGGAACAAAAGAAAATAAATTTTAAGAGCAAAGACTATGGTAGAATTAAATGTCGAAACAGTTTAAATGTATTTTGTTAAATCATTAAGAAATTTAAAGATAATTATTTTGTTTAGCATTTTCATTTCCAAAACACGTTATTTTCTTATGCTTAGAAACTTATAACGTTTGTTTATTATAATAACGATTTGTTACATCTAATTTGAAAACGTATGTTTTACCATTTCGTTGATAATGCCATTGTTGTTGTTGTTGTTATTCTTGTCCTTGTTATTCTTATTATTATCATCATGATCATGATCATTATCGTCACGATCATGATGATGATCATCATCATCGTTATTATTTTTATTATTATTATTATTATTATTATTATTATTATTATTATTATTATTATTATTATCAATACATTAAAGATGAACGTCTGTGTGTGTGTCTGCTTGTCGATTTATAGGAAGAAAGGCTATAGCATCTACATAACATTAAAAGTTAATTCTTGTATAAAATATTCCGAGGAAGACAATGGAAGTAGTCACGAGTCTCTAGGTGCCCCCCGCTCAGGGAGCTACGGGCCCTTTTCCAAAATGTTGCACAGAGTGCAAGCTCCATTAAAAAATGCCCGGTCTAAGGGAGACAGCATACATACAAACACACAAACATGCACACACAAACACATGAATATGCAGAATGCATGCATACATACATACAGTACGCATACATATATGCATACACTCTTACATACAATATATACATACATACATACTTACATATATGTATACATATGCACCTTGACGCACACGCATGCGCACAAACAAACAAACAAAAAGAAACAGCTCCAATAACGGACACAGTCAACAATTACTGAAGACGTTGCAAGGAGCAACGAAAATTTTAGAAGAAAAAATAAATAAACAAGTGGAAATCGAA
Organism: Octopus sinensis; assembly: GCF_006345805.1. Lineage (NCBI taxonomy): Eukaryota > Metazoa > Mollusca > Cephalopoda > Octopoda > Octopodidae > Octopus > Octopus sinensis. The sequence goes on along the minus strand of NC_042999.1, from coordinate 126,235,769 downwards.
TATGTGAGCATTAATAAGGCATCAGAATAGAATGAAACTTCATAGACTCAAAAACTCATTCATGGTCTATTTTTTATGTTTTAGAATGTTTGATCTACAATTGTATCTTTCATTATTTTATGAGTAAGAAGTAAAGTATGCTACTCACAGAGATAGGTTGTTACTATATATTCTTACTAAATTTGTGTGTGCACTTTAACAGCATTATATTGTTTTTATTCGTTTTATATTTATATCTTCGAGCCATCAGTCTATTCGTCCAAGAAAAGCTATTTGTATTTTTGTTTGTTGTAATACTTAAGTTCAATAAATATGTTAACAGCCATTTATTATATATGTTCAATACAATCTAAGTGAATAACTTTCAATATCCATAGTACAATTTTGGCAGCTTTTTTCAAACCAGTCAATGATGAGTGTTTCTGCTAGTTATTATTATTATTATTATTATTATTATTATTATTATTATTATTATTATTATTATTAAGGCGGGGGATCGCAGAATCGCTAGCACGCTGGACGAAATGCTTAGCGGTATATCACCCGTCTCTATGTTCTGAGTTCAAATTCTGCCGTGGTCGACTTTGCCTTTCATCCTTTCGGGGTCGTTAAATTAAGTACCAGTGAAACACTGAATTTGATGTAATCAGAGAAGCATTACAATAAGTGTTGTTTCCAAGTGCAACAAAGGAGTTGGTGAAATTCATAAAATTACGAACATGATTTTAAAAAAAAGAAAAAATGCAGAAACTGGGTGGATCTTTACAGCTGCAGAGGAGCGGCGACAAGATGGACAGAGCATAGCTAAAATATAGAAATCTATGAACAGCATTTCAAAGTTTTAGCATCTATGAAACATCACATCGTAGCTAAGATTTAAAAAATTTAGCAAGCATATAGAAATCTAACTATAAACATCTCAAGTTTTTGAATCAGAGGCAGCGATATTTCAGAGTTAGAAATAATAGAAACAGACACATTTTTGGTCCATTAAATACCCATCATAGCATCGTGAATGCTTACAGCAGCACAGCAGGTCGAGTGAGAGAGGCGGGGGAGAGAGGGAGGTTGAAAAGGAAAGAAAGAAAAAGTCATCGATGTTCCAACGTGGGGACAAACTTCTATATAGAACTCTAGGTTGGACAGAGCATAGCTAAGATATTATTACTGTTAAGGCGGTGGGTTACCGGAATCGGTAGTACGCCAGACAAAATGTTTCGCGGTATCTTGTCTGTCTTTACGTTCTGAGTTCAAATTCCGCCGAAGTCGACTTTGCTTCTCATCCTTTCGGGGTCGATAAAATAAGTAACAATTGAGTAGTGGGGTCGTTGTAATTGACTTAGTCTCTCCCTCGAACTTGCTGGCTTTGTGTCAAAATTTGTGCACTATTATTATTATTGGTTTCAAAGGCAAGTCGACTTCGGCGGAATTTGAACGCAGAACGTAAAGACGGATGAAGTGCCAACCGTTATTATTATTGTAGCTAAGGCGGCGAGCTGGCAGAAACGTTAGCATGCCGGGCGAAATGCTTAGTATTATTTCGTCTGCCGCTACGTTCTCAGTTCAAATTCCGCCGAGGTCGACTTTGCCTTTCATCCTTTCGGGGTCGATTAAATAAGTACCAGTTACGCACTGGAGTTGATATAATCGACTTAACCCGTTTGTCTGTCCTTGTTTGTCCTCTCTGTGTTTAGCCCCTTGTGGGTAGTAAAGAAATAGGTATTTCACCCGTCGCTACGTTCTGAGTTCAAGTTCCGCCGAGGTCGACTTTGCCTTTCATCCTTTCGGAGTCGATTAAATAAATACCAGTTACACACTGGGGTCGATATAATCGACTTAATCCGTTTGTCTGTCCTTGTTTGTCCTCTTTGTGTTTAGCCCCTTGTGGGTAGTAAAGAAATAGGTATTTCAGCCGTTGCTACGTTCTGAGTTCAAGTTCCGCCGAGGTCGACTTTGCTTTTTATCCTTTCGGGCCGATAAAATAAGCACCAGTGAATTACTGGAGTTGATGTAATCGATCCCCCTCCCCCGAAAAGGCTTCCCTTGTGGCAAAATTTGAAACCATTATTATAATAGTATCTAAAGCGGCGAGCTGGCAGGATCGTTAGCACGCCGGGCAAAATGCTTAGCGGCATTTTGGCCGTTGGTACGTTCTGAATTCAAATTCAACCGAACTCGACTTCGCCTTTCATCCTTTCGGGATCGATAAATTAAGTACCAGTCAGGTACTGGGGTCGATGTGATCGACTTATTCACTACCCCAAAATTTCAGGTCTTGTGCCTACAGTAGAAAGGATTATTATTATTGTAGCTGTTTCTCATGCTGGTATTTTTTCTCTAATGATGTTATTGGTGTTTTCTTCTTAGTAACGCCTGCACCTAACCTTGATTCCATTCTTGTTATTCTTAGTGTTTGTTGCTGCGTATGCATGTTTTGTTTGTGTAGATGTTTTTGTTGTTGTTTTTGTTATATTTCTTGTAACTGTATTTGTTGTTGCTGCTGAGTTTGCTTCTGTTAGACTGTCAGACTTATTTTGTATTTATTGTTATTGTTCTCGTTCTTGTTGTTACCATGCAACGTGACGAACTTCAGAACGAATAAGAGTGACATAAAATGAACGCAAAAACCTAGTGAACACAGTGCAGACATCTTGCGTGTGAACGTTAATACATGCGTGCGTGTGTGTGTGTTGCGTGGTTGAGTGTGCGTGGTGTGTGCGTGCGTGTGTGTGTGTGTGTGTGTGAGTGTGTGTGTGTGTGTGTGTGTTTGATTATTATGCTGTTTTCGGTTTTCCCTGTATACCTATGTTTCTATACATGCATACAGGTAAATATATAAACATATAAATCGCGTGCAAAATAAAAACTCAATTCAAGAAAGGGCGTGTATATTGTATATTTATTATACTTATTACATTTATTTCCCTTCCACGGACTGCCCGTTTGTCTGTCTGCCTGTATTGTCATTCAGTGTATGTCTGTATACGTGTGTGTGTATGATCGCGTGTGTGTGTGTGTGTGCGGATTAATTATTGTTAGTGTATAGATAAAAAAAACACTTTTTGTGACGACTTTTTCAATTTGACATAAAGAGAATCTCTCCCCCCCTCTCTCCCACCTACTTTATGTCAAAGCATGTATCTGTGTATGCATATATAGGTGTGTGTGTAGGTATATGTGCGTGTGTGTATTTAGGTGTGTATGTATGTGTGCATGAATAACCACATGTTGCATTATTTATTTTGCTAATGCCAATCTAAGGTATTTATATAAACATAAATGTGTCTAGCTACGAAAGTGTGTGTGTGTAAGTGTGTATGTGCGTGTGCGCACGAGTATATATATGCATATATATACGTATATATACGTATGTAACTGTATATATGTATACGTATAGAGATATATATGTACATATATATGTGTGTATATATATATATATATATGTACGTATATATATATATATACGTGTATATGTATCTATATATACATATATATGTATGTATGTATACAAATATATATATATGTATATCTACCGATCTATTTATCTGTCTATCTATATCTATCTCTGTCTGTCTGTCTGTCTGTCTGCCTGTCTCTCTTTGTCTGTCTGTCTGTCTGTCTCTCTCTCTCTTTCTCTCTCTCTCTCTCTCACTCTCTCTCTCTCTATATATATATATATATATATATAACGTTTTTTTATTTTGTATATATGTAAACATACATACGTACATATAATTCCAGGAATTCTAATGTTAACGCTTGCTTAATAGCTTGCACACAAAGGCTCCTCTCCGCATAAACTCTCTCTCTCTCTCACTCTCTCACACACACACACACACACGCACACATTCCTTATGGGTAACGTAAAAAAAAACAGTAAAAGAGATGGTGAGGAAAAGGACATTGATAATTGAAAATTAGTCGAACAGAGCCGATTGAATACCAAAATGTATAAAGTCAGTTCTATTCGACAATAAAAACGGCATTAAGTACCAATTGACTAATACATTTATTATATAGTACCTATAAGGCGGCGAGCTGGCAGAAACGTTAGCACACCGGGCGAAATGCGTAGCCGTATTTCGTCTGCCGTTACGTTCTGAGTTCAAATTCCGTCGAGGTCGACTTTGCCTTTCATCCTTTCGGGGTCGATAAATTAAGTACCAGTTACGCACTGGGGTCGATGTAATCGACTTAATCCGTTTATCTGTCCTTGTTTGTCCCCTCTGTGTTTAGCCCCTTGTGGGTAGTAAAGAAATATATATAGTACCTATAGCATCAAATATGCTAAGAAGTTGAACTTGTTTCAGGCCAGGGGCGAACTTACAACGAAGATTGTATTGGCATAAAAGTGCCTGCTTTATTCAGTATACATTATATAAAATTCATTTATAAAGTGTCCATGCATGTTTGTAGCAATGTGTTTAATTATGCAATGAAAATATTTAAATGTTTTCTGATTTAAATAATGAATGCCCCAACATGGCCAAAGCTATAGGACTGGAACGCATAAAGGAAATAATGGAGATCATTCAAATTCACACACACACACACACACACACATACATACATACATACATGCATACATACATACATACATACATACATATGTATATATATATATATATATATATTTCTTTACTACCCACAAGGGGCTAAACACAGAGGGGACAAACAAGGACAGACAAACGGATTAAGCCGTTTACATCGACGTAACTGGTACTTAATTTATCGACCCTGAAAGGATGAAAGGCAAAGTCGACCTCGGTGGAATTTGAACTCAGAACGTAACGGCAGACGAAATATGACTACGCATTTCGCCCGGCGTGCTAATGTTTCTGCCAGCTCGCCGCCTAATACATACATACATACATACATACATACATACATACATACATACATACATACATACATACATACATACATACATACATACATACATACATACATACATACATACATACATACATACATACTAATATAATTACCAGTGTAAATGTTACTATCTGTGCTTCCGACATGTAAACCATAGGCAATTAGATGCTATTTCATTTTCTCAATATGTATTTCGTTAAAACATCCATAAATCATTTAGTTAGCTGAATACTGAATAGAAATATCGATAAGTTTAACTGTATGTATATATGTGTGCCTGCACACACACACGCACGCACGCACAAACACACATACACACACACTTACACAGTTATCAAACGATAAAATGCGAGAAAATGCAAGAAATATTTTATTCAATTGGTCCTCTTGAATACGACTTACCGTATAAAATCGAACTATAAAATCGAACGTTTATCACAAGTGGATCTTCCACGTACACCCATGGGTACAAATACATACACTCGTTCATACATACAGAAACACATACATACATAAACGCACACATATGTATGAATGGTCTCTCTCTCTCTATATATATATGTGTGTGTGTGTCTGTGTGTGTGTAATGTACTGTTCCGTGATAGAAAATTCAGCAAATGCACTCTATCTGGTGAGAGATAAATATTATTTATTTATTATCTATTTAAAGGACACAATACGTGTCTTTAAGTGCTACTAATAGTTTTATATGCTGAGACGTATCTCAAACATATTCATCAGGCACAAACCACATATCATAACGAACTAAAAAAGATTGAATAAGAAGAAATGTGATATAGAAAACGATATAGAAAACGCGGAAGTTTAAAAAGACGGAAAGCGAAAACACAACAACTAAACTGTAAAAAGTAAAAAGGTAAAAGAGTTATCTTGCTTAGACCTTAAATTATAAGGCTGGAAAGATATCAACGAGTTAATCAGGAATAGGCTGAATTTTCCAATTCTTCGAAATATATGCATGCATATGCATGCAACCGCTGAAAATTTCAGACCTAGAATTCAGTAGAGAGCTAGGGAACTTCGATATGAACAGATCTGTATTCTTTCAGCTAAACAAAGGCTACATTTATCAGATTGATTAACATAAGGTATTGATTTCTCAATTGTTTTCCACTTAATCACATGTGGTGTTTCGTTATCTTTCAAACTCCATACGTAGCTAGCCAACGTAGGAGCTTTGCTTTTGTCCCTATGTCGGAAGGAGAATTTTAAAATCGCTATGCATTGGCATAGCGATTTTAAAATTCTTCTTCATATAATCCTGTATAGGTCTTCTTATCAGTTGTATTATCATTTAGGGTTGCAGTAACTTCTGCCTAATATATGATAGATTTAATCATATATCGTTGGTCAAGTAGGCAGGATCCTGGGTTGCGACAGTTACAAATGGATTTAGGCTCTTGGAATTGACCCCATTATGAAGGGAATCGTTACACAAGTATCATTACACGTAGTCAAATTTGAGACGATTGTTGTGTAAGGCTGGTTCAACTTCGATAGAGCAGACGCAATCCACGAAGTTAATCGTCAAGCGATTAAGTGCAACATACGCAATTGTTGTTGTAAACATATTATTCCTTTGTCTGGCTGAGAAACACACTGCACACACCGACATACAGTAAAGATAAAAAAAAAAAACATCCTTATCAAGCCTTATGAAGTCATAAGGGCCGGTTTTCCGGTTTTCGTGACGTATATATATATTTACCTATTGGATAGGACGCCGGTCCGTCGCAGGATTATTCATTTTTGTTAATTGGCGCAACTAGAGCAGCATGAAATGAAGTGTTTTGCTCAAAAACACAACCCATCACCCGATCCAAGAATTGAAATCATAATCTTACGATCATGAGTCAAATACTCTAACCACTAGGCCAC
>NC_042999.1:126211495-126216495 GCF_006345805.1 Octopus sinensis | reverse complement strand
AATCTCCTTCATTTCATTAATATGAATAAATTTGTTGAACTTTGTTTAATAACTTATGTCATATACTAATTATTTATATACAAGCTTTCGTACTTATACAACTTTTTACAAAACAAAATTCGAAAGTAAAGTATGAAGAAAAGACATTAAAATCTAAGGAAAAAATTCTTATTAAAGGACGAACTTACATTCATCCGATACACACACACACCACACACACACACACACACACAGATATATATATTCATATATATATACATATCCAAATTGAGATAATGGAGCAGGTAAATATATATATATACATACATATTTTATGTATTTATATATATATATATATATATATATATTACATATGTGTGTGTATATATATATATATATGTTTGTATGTATGTATGTATGTATGTATGTATGTATGTATCTATCTATCATATATATATGTATATATATATATATATATATATAATATATATATATATATATATATATATATATATATATATATATATATATTTAAGAGTTCAGGGTTCAAGTGAATCAGATACTTAAGTGGTAAAGAGTAAAGTACTGGGTTTGGTCAAACAAAGTGTATCCTGAATATTACGAAATCATAGGAACAAACAAATACCTACACAGCGAAGTACAGACAGATAATAATTCCAGTTGTATATACATTTAACTAAAACCTGACTTTGTATTATGAGCCTCAAGGTTGTATTTAGGAACACACACTGCACCGCTTGTACTGCACTTAATAGACTCCCCAGCCACGCCAATAGCAGGTTCCGAGTGTGGTGAATAACAAATGAATAACAACAGATGGATAATGGTTCATTCACTATGGCTGTTTCCAACGAGATTTTTATTGATGAATAGAGATATTACATCATGCCAAAACTAAAACGTCTTCATCGGGAGAATATTCATTAATTATACATTAAGTAAAAAGAAAACATTCTAAACCTTTCAAATCTGTGCCACTTCATGATTGCCTGCCCAGTAATAGTCAAAAGTATAAATTCGCTTGCTCAAGTTAGTAGTTAATATAAGAAAAACATTACGGTGACAGAAAGGGACGAGAGCAAATTCATCTCTATTCATCCATAAAAAAACTTGTTGGAAACAGCTGTAGTGAATGAACCGTTATCCATCTAATGTTATATACAATCGCAGGCCCGATTATTATAATCTTGCCGGACACCACCTTTGCAATTGTTACTGCTTTTACAGTCCTCTAACTATAACCATCTTTTAGCAAATGAGGGTGTTTCATGCTGCACCCTCAATTGCGTTTCTTGCCGAGACAGTCGTTTGGGTGAGATGTCAGATAATAAAGTATTCACACATTCCTGAAATGAATTTCCATCCACTCTTGTATATATTCTTTAAGTCTCGTGAAAAGATATTGAAAAATCATGAGCTGTTAAACCCTAAGATATCCAGACTTTTAATGGGAAAAGTGGAACCTTCGGGACTCTGCGCTGCTTTTCAGGGTGCTAGCTTTTTCTATGATCCTCCATTTATGTATCACAGCATACTTTACTATCCTTTTTGTTGTACTGAAGCTAATTTCTTTGTGTAGCATCATTGAATTGTACCTATTTTGCTGTTAGTTTTAAAACTGTTTAATACTGATTGGTGAACTTAATTGTGAGAAATAATCCAGATGGCTGAGGATAAATGCTTTCCACAAATGTAGAGTGATTTCATATTCTTTCTCGTACTAAATCATCCTAGAAATCCATTTCTCCCACTCTTTGCAATCGTTAATGTTTTAATAACATCTACATGAAAAGATGCTTCATTATCGCCTGTAGTATTATCAAGAAAGTGCAATGTTGTACGACTGCTGCCAGATCTATATCCGTAAGAACTTCCACCTCATGCGATATATCACAGAGTGTAGTTAACAAGATTGGTTTAGAAGGGGATGGGGTCTACCAAATTCTACTCACTAGATAATTGTCTGGGGGCACATGGCCTAGTGGTTAGAATGTTACACTTACGATCGTGAGAAGGTGCTTTCAATTCTTGGCCCGGGTGGTGTGTTGTGTTCTTGAGCAAAACACTTCATCCCATGTTACTCTGCGATCATTTCGACACCTGACGCGTGGCACACCGTGCACCTGTTCAGGTAACGTCAATTTGATGGAGGAAACGAGCTAATGGACAGCACATACATTCGATCACTATCAAAAAATCATTCCTGCATGTCGTTCAGCAAAAAATTGCAGAACCGTCTTTCTAGGATTACGAGCGACAACCATCGTCAGATATTGGTTAAAGAGGGTCTATGTTAGAAGACAGTTGCTCGTTGTGCTATGCAATGGGATTGAACGATAAAAACAACAACAAAAAAAAAAAACTCAGGGTTGCAATGCGCATAGTCATGCTTGCAATTATAACCCTTAAGGAAGGGACTCATCACTAACACCACATCACATTCTGCCTCAATAATAATCTAGAAGTTTTGTGAACAGAAATCAATTATAATTTTTTTGTCGAATAAGTCAAGTACACTCACCCACTCCAGTTGAGAAGTCCTACAGTCAAAGGTATTCTATCATGTCATGCTCGTCATTCTCTTGGGAACTGTGTACCAAACGTGTTCCGTCACTTTCAGATGGTGGGCTGTCATTTGAGGGAGGTGACGCTGGTGTTTTAACTGGTCGAGCGACATATAGGCTCCCTCGCTGACTCGATGAAGCCCAAGAATGATTTTATATTTATTTTACTGGGCCTAGAAGTATAAAACATGAAGTTTTAATACTATTGTATTTGAACACAGGACCCTGTGAACGAAAGTAAGAACATTTTGCTAATAAACAATGTCTATGTAATGCATGAACAGCGTGATATCTTTAGACTCATGATATTATAGATTAATCAAAGCGTACTGTTAGTAATTGTATCGTGTGTGTGTGTGGTGTGTGTGTGTGTGTGTGTGTGTGTGTGTGTGTGTGTGTGTGCATCAGTGTTTGTGTGCGTGTGTGTATGTACAACGAACATAAACACAGAAATAGATATACGCAAAGAAATATTTATGCATAAGCATATGTACAATACATAAACATAGGTCCAAGTTTGACTAAGTAAATGACTGTTGTGTATGAGTCTCTGTGTGTGTTCGTGTGCGTGTGTGTGTGAGTGTATGTGTGTGTGCATGTGCGTATGTGTGTTGGTATGTGCGTGCGTGCGCGCCTACAAGGTTTTCCTGTCGTACACAGTTTGAAAGAAGTTATTCTAAAGAAGTAGGCGGAGGAAGTTCCCATTGAAGAAATGAGAGACTAATCGAAGTAATAATCCAGATGTTATCATTCTTTATGTTTATAGGAGTCAGTTAGTATAAAAATTACTCGACCCAACCATATATAAATGAAACTCACAGCTGGAGTTCGCACTCTTCTGGTTCATCTAAGCGTGCAGTACCTAAAACGAAAAGGAGATAAGATCTGCACAGACTGTACTCGGTAGTTATTTGTGCTCTTTTTTTTTTGCTGTTGTTTATTATTCTTGTAATTGATGATGAGAATGTTGGTGGTTGTGGTGGTGGTGGTGTTGATGATGGAAGCTTGTCGTTATTATATGGAAGTTACTTAATGGTGTGTAGGACCAACTGTGTTTGAGTGCTTCTTACAAAACCTAACATTTTACGATTAATTCTAATGTATTTAATCTGTTTTCTTTGTGTGTAAATTGTTAATGAAAACTGGTTATTAGTTGATGGCTAAATATGACATCCAAGTGCTTTAGTGATAGCTGAGGTCATAGCATATTATCTTTTGATAATAAGGGAAGACTGAGCCGGAGAGGTGCGTTTCATTTCTAACTGTGTTTGATACGGTGTTTGAAATTAAACGTAATCTAAATAGAATGTTATTGACATGATATAGTGATTGACTGAAGGTTAAGTGATCACAAATTTACAAACCTAAGTCTGAGAAAACTAGTGAAGATCTGCGTCGTAAAAACAAACAGTTAATAACAGTATAAAATAAGGTACGTTTGTGTACCGTGAGAAGAAATGAATTCTGACACTTTTGGGTTAGTTACAACTGAGAGAAAAAATTGGCGAGATTGATAACATCAGTACCAAGAATAGCAAGTTCGATGACAATAATATTATTAAGAGCAACAGTGAGAACAGCAATACCAATGGTAAAAGGGATAATATGTGGTTATAAATAGCAATATTGATGACAGTTCATACGACAGTAACCAAAGATAATTAATAAATGTCAAAATAAACAGAGGCGATGACAAGTTCAATGACTATACGGTTGTTAATAGCAACATTGATGGGAGAAATGATAAGAATAGCAATATTAATGACAGTAGGGATGAAAATAGCAACATTGCTTACAGTTAAAACGAGAATAGCTCAAACAATTAGCAGCAGAGTCGAGATAGAGAGAGGCGATGACAACAACGTTAAGATTAACAGAGGTGATGACGGCAGAGGTGAAACTAAAAGAAAAGATTACAGAAACTTAGATATTCATGTTATCGGTATAGTTAGAGAATCCTTTAATAATTTTTTTCTACTTCTCTTACATATTGCGATTATTTTCAGCTATTATGAAATTTAAAAAAAAAATGTTTTCGTTTGGGTGAGGTTGGGACGCTGGTTAAATCATAATCAGATTTAAATAACGAACACTAAACATGCAAGCAAAATGTTAAGTTCTTTATACCCAAAAGATGACTTAGTGCTGCATAATTCTGAATCTCACCTACCATTATTTAACGTTCTCATAAAAATGGTAGAATAAAGTAAAAAAAATCTAAGCAACAAATGTTTCATGCCCATTTCTACGAGTATTATACTCTCGGCTGTAATAGAAAAAATTATGTGGCTATACAAAATATGCTCTTATGACGGAATAATGATTGCTTGAATTAAGCAATCATTGGTCCGGATGTCTGAATAAACTTGTAAAATATAGGGCATTTCATCGATCGATCAAAAAGAAAAAAAAAGACATCGTGTCTGTCGAGTTGAA
>NC_042999.1:126203995-126206495 GCF_006345805.1 Octopus sinensis | reverse complement strand
ATCAATTTCTTCCATAAGGAAAAACAAAGAGGCAAGAAAAGAGTGAGTGAGAGAGAGAGAGAGAGAGGAACAGACAGACAGAAAGAGAGCTGGGAATAATAAAAAAACGAACCTAGTGATGTTATTTTAGTTATCAATCTGGAAAGATTGAAGGGCAAAATTGGCCTCAGCAAAATTCGAAATCGAAACAGCGAATCAGAAAAGTATCACTACACATCATATATAATCAGCTAACCGCCTCTGCCAATTGACCACCTTACAAACACATATGCGCGTGACTACAGCCATATATATATATCATATACTAAATCAGAGTTTGTGCGTGTGTGTGTGCGTGCGTATGTTCCTTATGGATTTGAAAATTTAGGTGCCGATTTTGACGTATGGAGTATCAAAAGTTTCAGTAATTTTTCGGCTACCAAATAAACTATATTTTAATTTAAATATTTGCATTACAAAAATTTAACATTGTAACCTTTCTGTAAGTCAACTTATTGTAAATGACATTTTATACCACGACGACGCAACGACGTCACATTTTCTATATGTGTGTGTATACGTCTGTGAGTGTGCGCATGTTTGCGTGTTCGTTACGTACGCTAGGCCGATGATTGAGAAGTATATGTGTATGAAGTTAATGTGTGCACATACATTTTTGTGACAACTGACACACATATAAACATCTAAAGACAGAGACAGGCACACAAAGGGACAGAGATAGGCCTGAGGTGTGCGTGAATGTATGTCTGCGTGAGATTTGTTAATTGAAATACTAAAACTTAGTTTGACTGGAAACTGAAGCGTCTTAAATTCAATATATATATATATATATATATGTGTGTGGAGCCGCAATGGCCCAGTGGTTAGAGCAGCGGACTCGCGGTCATAGGATCGCGGTTTCGATTCCCAGACCGGGCGTTGTGAGTGTTTATTGAGCTAAAACACCTAAAGCTCCACGAGGCTCCGGCAGGGGATGGTGGTGATCCCTGCTGTATTCTTTCAACACAACTTTCTCTCACTCTTACTCCCTGTTTCTGTTGTACCTGTATTCCAAAGGGCCGGCCTTGTCACTCTCTGTGTCACGCTGAATATCCCCGAGAACTACGTTAAGGGTACACGTGTCTGTGGGATACTCAGCCACTTACACGTTAATTTCACGAGCAGGCTGTTCCATTGATTCGGATCAACCGGAACACTCGTCGTCGTAACCGACGGAGTGCTTCCAGATATATATATATATATATATATATATATATATATACAAATTAGTAAATAAATGGCACAACTAAGTACCGATATTTACTGGAAATAGCGAACGTAAAAATACGACGCTAATGTGTAGCTTCACCGCGTATGTATTAGTAAAAATGCGTGTGTGCAACAAAATAGAGAAAAAAAACCGTCTTCCCACACTTAGTTGTGCCATTTATTTACTAATTTGTGTATTTTTCCCTCACGGGCTACTTTTTACTGGAAGGCAATACTTTGTATTGCATTACTGATATATATATATATGTATATATATATATATATATATATATATATATATATATATATATATATATATATATATATATATATATATATTATATATATATATATATATATATATATATATTATATATATAATAAAATATTAGGGAATAAATCCAAACTTACAGGGAAAAATCAGATTTAGGATTGAATCCAATTTTATAGTAAAATATTATATTATATTAAATTAGAGATAAAACCACTATTAGGCAAATCATACAATGAAAAACTTAAGCCAATACATAAAATTAATTAATTTATATTATTTAAATATATATCAAAATTATTAAAAAAGATAATTAATATAACACTACGATCGTTTCATGGCTGTTCAATTCTTAAAATTTTCGAGTTACAGTCATTCTTCAGGTGGTTTACATATTTAACTTGGCGAGGTTTAATCAATTAATTATCTTTTTTAATAATTTTGATATATATTTAAATAATATAAATTAATTAATCTTATGTATTGGTTTAAGTTTTTCATTGCATGATTTGCCTAATAGTGGTTTTATCTCTAATTTAATATATGTATATATATATATATATATATATATATATATATATATAATATATATATATATATATATATATATGTATGTATGTATGTATGTATGTATGTATGTATGTATGTATGCATGCAGGTATATATGCATTTATGTGCATACCCGCGCGCACGCACGCACACGCATGCACACACACATGATATATGAAAGATAAACAGATAATGTGTATATATATATATATAGGGTGCGATAAGTAAGTTGTCGCTACCATACATTTTTAATTTCGCGCATGCGCATTTGTATTTTTGATTTTGTCGATTACACAGTTGGGTACCGACTGAGAAAAACAGCACCATGACGCAATTCACTCTTCCAGAAATTTGGAGACGACATACTGTACTGTTTGGCATTCGCACTGGAAGCTCCAAAACGAATACTTCAGAGTGTTTGGGTGTCAGTCT
>NC_042999.1:126186495-126201495 GCF_006345805.1 Octopus sinensis | reverse complement strand
GATGAAAACCAGTACTCGAACAAAAATATGCAGTGGTATTTGTCAGATTAGTTACTCTCTCCCTTTCTCCTCTAACGAGAATTATCACATAGATACGAGACTTGGCTCAACAGAATCGGCTGAAATAATGCCTCTAAAAGTGGTGTCGCAGCATCGCCGCATAAATGGTGGACAAAAGAAGAATTGTATAGAAGATCGTTTATTTGCTAGAAGAGTGTGATCGATAGAATTCCCTCTAATACAATATTTGGGCTTCTTAGAGAGTTTCAAGTATTTGTTTGCAACAACCCATGAAGAGTAATTTTCTCTTCCTCTCTTTCCATCTAAACAATGAGAGCTTATGAATCATAAAGCCAAATAATAATCATACCAAAATCCGTGTAATTCTGTTCGCACTCGATCCTATCCATCATTTTTACTTCACTCAAAACATATTTTTTTTTATTTTCTGAAGCAAAATCCTTAATCTCATATATTTTATTTATCATTAATCACACCACACTCTAATAGCAACTTCTTTCTGAGAAGTGGTCTCTGTGCTTACACGTATTTCTTCTTAGTCTTATTCACAATCTTATTTAATCTGAACTTCAGTCATCTTCAGCCATTTATCTGCTATCTCTACCACTCAAAAGTTCACCAACCTCCAGAAATTGTTCGACAATCTCTTGTCTTGCATTGAAGAAATCTATCTGAATTCAGCTTTCACTGAAGTTATTATCCATCCATCCATCCATCTATCCATCTTCTCCGCCCACTACTCCTGAGAGTGTTGTGAGCTTCCTTAAGCACCTGAAACAACTGCCATTACACTTTCCAGTTGGATTCCCAAGTGTGACCAACTAAGACTATGGACATTATCAATCATCTTGGTTTTTCACTAAGTCTCCTGTCTGTTTGATCGGCTTGAAGAATCTGTCTTGCGATTCTTTCCTCTACCATTCTAATCACATGTCAGTTGTATCGAAGCTGTGACTTCTCAATACGGAGAAGTAGCAGCTCGATCTGGAGAGACTCCTCATCTCTAGTATTCTTTTGTTCATTACCCAAACATTCATGACCAGGAAGTTATCATACTCTGACTTATATTAATAAATATACAAGATGCGTTCAAATAGTATCCGACTTTATTTTTCCGATCTAAACAAATGCCGTGGGGGCAAAAATCCCTTGGGTGAGAGGTGAAGCCACCCTTCCTGTACATGCGTAAAAAGTCTTGCGTTGGTAGTCCGTGTCAGTCCCTGGCCTAGAGTACGGATGTGTAGTGTACTCTCCTCTGATTTTCGTTTCACTGAACTCATCGAGCAGATATATTGCATAAAGTTTTGGCAAAACCTTGGGTGATACTCAAGCTTAAACCATCCAGAATATTCAGAAGGCCTTTGGTGATGATGCCATGGACAAAACTCAGATCAACCGCTTCAAATATGGCCTCACCTTTGTGGAAAAGTAAGTAGGCCATCCACAAGTCGAAACGAGGAGTCAATTGAAGAAGTATGGCGAATAGTCATAGAAGACTGTCATGTAACAACCTAGGAAATTTCTCACGAAGTGGGAATAAGAACAGAATCAGTGCATTCCATTTTAATGGAGGAATTGTCCATGCGGTGAGTATCGGAGAAATTCGTCCCCATGATGCTGGCGGAGCAACAAAAGCAAATCAACATGAAAATTGCTCAGGACACGCTGGGCTTTGAAAAGACTTCATGATGAACATCATCACTGGTGATGAGACACAGATTTGTGATCTCAGCTCGATGTGTTCACTCATCTTGCATGAAAACGAAAATCCGACAAGCGCTCACTACACGTCTGTACTCTAGATGTAACAACCGGTAATTGACGCAGCCTACCGACGCGAAAATTTTTACTCATGTGCAAGAAAAAAGGTATCACCTTCTACCCAGAGGATTTTGCCCACGCGGCGTTAGTTTTGGTGAGGTAAAATCAATAATAAAGTCGGATACTTTCTGAACGTATTTCGTATCTCTTTACACAAACACAGCTGAATTTTCTGACATTCTGAATTGTCTGCACTATTTAATATCACCCGATATACTATATCTTCGTCTCTGACCCTTGATCTGTTTCACGCCTCCTCCTCTACCACTTGTCGAGCTATCTCTATCGTCTGAAAACTGCAAAATGAAGACAACAGACCTCACTTCTTTCTATCTCATCGCACCCACCATCTCAAATACTCGGATCTTTCTCCCGTAACGCACACCACTTCGTCTTCCTGATCCCACACTGAGGATTTTATTAATATTTCTTTCAATGAACTTTTCATCTTCCCATTTGACGAAGAACGAATTTCGTCCCAGCAAATGACAAAAAGGTACACGGCTTTGACAAGACCCTAGTAGGGTAAAACACGTCTGCCTTTGTCGTAAGTCCCTGCTGGGCGTTTATATTACATAATACAGCATGTATATGAAGAAATTGTTTCGGACAAAAACCATAACGTTATGCCTTTCAGTGGTGTATATACATTTTGTACGGCACATAGGTGGGATATTCATCCACCCATCCATCCATCCATCCATCCATCCATCCATCCATCCATCCATCCATACATACATACATCATACATACATACATACATACATACATACATACATACATACATACATGTATGCATGCATACATACATACATACCTACATACATACCTACATACATACATACATACATACATACATACATACATACACACACATATATGCATACATACATACATACATACATACATACATACATACATACATACATACATAGACACATTTAATTTTCAATTTTTTTTTATTTAATACGCAAAGCGAACAATTGAAATGTAATCGATAGGTAGGACTACATACTTTAGTATTTAGCTGACATTCCCTGTGCAGTTTTTAATTCAGAAACTCTTTTTGGCATTGAACTGATGAGTTTGTGATTGTCTCTTGTGGAATTTTTGCCCATTTTGCACGCAACAATTGAAACAATTCATCTTCAGATTTAGGTTTCTGTTGAGTTTTTCGTATGCTCCAAAGATTTTCAATTGGGTTTATGTCAGGAGATTAGCTCAACCAAGGAAGCTTTTTGATCCCATTTTCAGTCAACTATTGTTGATTCCTTTTCGCTGTGTGGCATGGAGCCCCATTTTCCATGAATAAAAACTGATTTTTCGTTATGTTATTGTGTGAATACATCGGAAGTAGTTCTTGCTTAAATATTTCGATGTATTTTTCAGAGTTTATCGTTCCAACACACTCGATCAGCTCTCCATACCATTACAGTGGCAGTGGGCTTACTTTACTGAACAGACTGGTGCAATCCAAAGACTGGGCAATCCAAAAGAAACAACTTTGACTGGTTTCTTTAGGCGTAGCCAACTTGACACATTTGCTAAAACACTTTTATACCCTCAGGATGTGTCCTACTATGTGTGGTCAAAGAACACTTAGGCGCGTAGGAAGTCAGGTCAGGATGTTCAAAGACATCCCGGTGTCAAGTTTAACAGTTGTCTAGGAAGAGTCTACACTGTACCTCCCAACCAGCATGTGCGGTTTCACCTGCGCCTTCTCCTCCATAACGTTTTCAGCGCACAAAACTTTCAAGAAATAAGAACTGTTGACGGTGAATTATGTGACACTTTCCAGGAAGCCTGCTTCAGGCGTGGACTTTTCGAGGACGTTTCACAATAGGGCGCTACTAAGGCGGAGGGCGTTTTGTTAAAATCCCCTAAAAAAACAAGATCGCTTTTCGCTATTTTATTTCTATAGCGCTACTTGGGTGATCCCGCCTCTTTATGGCTTACCTACAAAGATTACATGTCTGAAGATTTCCTGCGTCAGGCTCAGTTGTTAAATCCATCAATGAAGGTCGGGTACAGTGATCTCATTTACAACAGGGGGCTGCTTGAAATCGAAGATACTGTTCTCAATATGGGCGGTAGTGCGTTGGCGGTGTATGGCCAACCTTCAACAAACCGAGAAGGCGCAAGCACACTGTCTTCGGACTTGCTGCGTGACACATGTTATAATGTTGACGAGCTTGCTCAGTACACAGCGGAGAATGAGCCAAAGCTCCTATCTCAACAGAAGTTCGCTTACAATTCCGTTATTAATTCTGTTCGGAACAAAGCTGGGGGGATTTTATCCTCGACGCTCCGACATATGGTGAATAGATGCTATTGTTGTATATTTTCAAACTTACCCGTATTTACTTACCCATGATTAACCCCTCCTCTTTCCCCATAGGACATCTATTCTGTTTTCACAGAGCATGAAGTTTTGTAACAGTACGTCCGCTGCCGTTGGTGGAAAACGAAGACACCGTATTCACCTGCGAACGTTTTACACACCCTTCCAGGACTACCTACCAAATTGTTACAATTGTGAGAACGATAACACAGCCTTTTCAGGGCCACCTCACATTCTATTGTTACCCGCTTCTGTGAGTGTTGTAATGCTCTTTGCAGGGCTTTCTATCCAGTTGCAAATCGATTGATTGGCCGTAAACTTATATCAATATTTGCCTCACTAATCATAATTGAGGAAAATCATTAAGAGTACTTTAAAGCAATTAAGCCCCGAGCAACGCCGGGCACTTCTGCTAGTATATATATATATATATATATATATGTATATACGTGTGAAATTTGACTGGCGATTACTACTGCTGCCACCTGCGTTTGTTTTTAGTGTAAGAGACAGAGAAATGTAGGGTTTGCTATGAAATAAAAGTGGGGGAGAAATTTCCCTCAAGGGGAGAGAGAATTGCTTGGAGAGAGACTTTTTTAATATACTTATTATATTATGCTTCTAAATAATTCATTTTTTGTGTTTTTTTTAAATAGATGCAGATAAATTTAAATTTATTTCATTCTAATTTGGAAATTATCAATGCACCGCAACTTGAGATTAGGTTACATTGTCGTTCAAAACATTTAGGAACTATATAAACGATCGATTTTTCTTTCTTTCCTTTAAAAAAATGGTGGAGATAAAAGATGTGAGAGAAGGGGTGCATTAAAAGCCCATAAGTCACTTACAATTGAGATTACCATTAATATTATACAGAGTACGATCGATATTTTCTATTTCTTCTACTTTAAGCAGTGGAGGAATACACACACACACACACACACGCACACACACACACACACACACACACACACACACACATTACATACGTCATATAAAACTGAGATATATATTAAAATAAATGAGATACATTTCCAGTTATGGTACTCAAAGAAAATATTCTCTTTACTATTTGTGTTATACATAAGAACTAATTTATTTGTTACCTGTATTATCTTCAATCTTTTATCATTTGGCCATCTAAAAATTGTGTAGACGCTTTGCCTCTTGTCCTCCGACTAGAACGACCTCCAATAGAAATGTTTTAAAAAATGTGAACTTTCATCTCACACATGTTTCAATTAATATACGTATATTTTTTTATAACAACAAAATAAAGCACTGTGTGTGTGTGCATGCTGCATGTGTGTGTGTGTGTGTGTGTGTGTGTGTGTGTGTGTGTGTGTGTGTGTGTGTGTGTGTGTGTGTGTGTGTGTGTGTGTGCGTGTGTGTGTGTGTGTAAAAAGAAGTAAAAGTGCCTGAAACAACAGTCTTAAAAATATTTAACCAGTTCTAACTTACGAAATCTAAAGTTGTATAAGAATATATGCGTATACTTCTGGGTTAACTTATAGTTGTCTCACATTGAAATTTTGATAATGTTATTCTTTCATTACCAGCCTGATTAACATTAATCCGGTGAATTTCTGACAACTGACTTCTCTAGTACAGCAATAAGCACTGACTTTATTGTAGAGATTTGCATGGCTTCATTCATTATATGAATGTGTAATAAGAGACATACTTGCCATAGAAAGCTGTTATGGTTTAACATTCATTTATGTTTTACGTCTGAAGTTTGACCTTAAATATTTCATTATCAAGCAGACGACCTGATAATTACTATACGTTTTCTCAAATTGATCGCAATCTAAGCGTGAGAATAAAATTAACAGTTTTTCAAGGTTAATACTACCATGAGAAATGGCGGCCGTGAAACAGTGGTATACGAAGTTGAATGAAAGCTTAATGCCTTAGCTTCCTCCGAAGTTAAGTAGTTACAGATGGTCCAGTTGTTGAGCGGTTGAAATGCAAGACGAACTGTCGGCAGTTCGCACCACACCGTATTTTTATTTCCAAGAAACTGTATATCGTGTGGTATGAGCTTTAGTATACTGGCTTTACCAAGATATTACAACAAAGTTTTCTCTACTTTCATGGTGTAGCAACGACCTGATACGTTTAGGATTTGCCGCTTTTTAGTCGATAAAAGCCGATACGTGAATGTTTACGCGCTCGCTCTAACTGATAATAATAGAAGCGAAATCTGTCTCAAATCACAGCTCTTAACACCTTAAAAATGAAAGATATACGAGGGAGTGCTGAAAAGTTCCTGACTTTGGGTAAATGAAAATTCCGGGGAATCAGTTAATTAAGATTTTATTCAACATATCCCCTTTTCAGATTCACACACTTGTTGCAGCGATCCCTCAGTTTTTCTAAGCCTATAAAAGAACACCAACTAGGCCTTTCGCGGCACCCTTAAAACCAGGAACTTTTCGGCACCCCTTCATATATTAGATATTATTGCTAGATACACTATGCCGATAAAACGACTAGTTGGCCAAAGCTGCAAAGATTTTACAATAAATTTGACCTCTCTTTGAACAGTTATAATAAAAACTACCACTACCATTACCATTACCACTATCATAAGCATGACTGCCCCACCGGCAGCAGCATCATAAAGACACTGAGACGAATCAGTTAGTATATCAATATATTTTCCCCATTTCTACTTCAATGTTCTGAAGATCTCCTCGCAAAAGGTAATAATAATAATAATAATAATAATAATAATAATAATGGTAATAATAATAATAATAATAATAATAATAATAATAATAATAATAATAATAATAATCTTATATCGAATAGCATGAGATATTGGAGAACGAAATTGTCAGCAAGGAAGCAAGTACCAGGAGAAGTGAAAATCAAGAGAGGAATCTTCCAGGGGTCAGTGTGTCCCCACTGGTATTCGTGCTGGGAATGATCCCCTTGAGTGAAATACTACAGAAAACGAAGTTGGGGTATGATCTGGGAAGAGGTAAGGAAAAACGGAACCACTTGCTATTCATGGACGACCTGATGCTATTCACAAAAACTGAGTCAGAACTGGACAGCCTAGTCCAGTTTGTGCGAATTTTCTCCTGTGATATTAAGATGGAGTTTGGATTCTCAAAATGTGCTACGATGATGACGAGACGAGGAAAGCTTGCCAGGACAGAAGGCATATGTTTGCCAAGTGATGAAATGATGAAGGCAATTCAACCTCAATCTAGCTATAAATTACCTGGGAATACTTGAGGCAGATGAAATCAAACAGCAGGACATGAAGGGAAAGACAAAAAGAGAGTACTTGCGGCGAGTGAGGAAAATATTGGCTTCAAAGCTGAATACCAGAAACATAATTTCGGCAATAAACTCGCGTGCAGTCGCAGTAGTTCGGTATAGCGCTGGAATCCTGAAGTGGACAGAGGAAGAGCTAAAGGAGATGGACGGGATATCAAGAAAACTCCTAACGATGCATGGAGCCCATCATCCACATTCAGGCACTTATCACCTATGCATGAAGAGAGCAAATGGAGGAAGGGGGCTGATAAGTGTGGAAGACTGCGTGCGTATCGAACTCCCAAACTTCCAAATTATGCGTCTGCTCAGTTTAATTTTAAAGCAAATAACAGAAGAAATTAAATCACGTCTTCAAAAGTAAATGTTTAAATTTTATCTATTGTTGTATTCATTGAACTAAAATAAAATGAATAGAATTTTCAATCTGATTAAAAATATATACTAAAGATAATTTCTATAGTAAAGATATCAGTAAAGTTAAATGCCTATTGTGAATTAATATATTCCGAATTCCAATGCTAAATCAGATAATTACTTAAATTCTTCTAATTTCTTACTAAAACGTTTACACAGGCACCCCCCACATACACACGCACACACAAATACAAAACTTATAGAGATTACTTGAAATCTAAAATGAACAAGCAAGGGCAATAACTCCACTAAAATCAGATAATTGAAATTTTGGGGAAATATAGACGATGCAGACAACTGGTAAAAGCAATGGACATGTTTCGATGTATAGCACATTTACCTTAGTTAGGTAGACTTAAAAGTGATCAAGCGTGATCGACTCTTCTCCAAGGGGACCAACATACTTATATGCCTGGATAAAAGTTCTAAACATGGATTGTCTCACTAATCTAGGAATTTTGGTCAGTTTTACATTATCATCACACCTTTTTTTTCTTATTAAATAATTGTTTTCAGGTTAGGAATAAGGCTAGAAAATTGGATAGGAAAAAGATGTACCTAACAGACTGGTACATGATTTTATCAACTCCAAAGACCGCCAGAAGTTGCTGTCTTTGCAAGCAAACCTATTTCAATCGCTAAATAAAGAATATTTGTTTCTTCAGGCGAAAATCAAAGAACGTAGACACAAAATTATTGCAATATTTACAATTACTCTTAAATTCTCAGTTGAATTGCAAATTATATTCACATTGTTATAATTCAACTGAATGCTTCCTTTCATCCCATGCTCAATATACATTCTTAGATTCCCCTCAGAATTATCATAGGTGCTACATCTGACTAAAACGTATATTCGATTCCCTCCCACATTGTTGGGTGCATAAGATAGGAGCCAACTTCCTCTAGTGTAGTTGATCTATCACAGTTTTTCTGCTCTTGTCCAATTGATCCTTTAAGGCGTTCTTGGGCCGGCCTTTCTCCCTCTCGTTTTCCTTCTGATGTCCATACCGACATAATCTTTCCATGCTGAGATTGGCGCAAAATGTAACCTGCAAAGCGAAACCGACGCAGTGTCACGATGTTTTGTTGTGGCTGGGATTTGCTTTATGGAAGGATTTCCTCATTTATGATTCTTTCTTGCTAAGTGACTTTGAGGATCTTCCGTATGAATTTTTAGTGGAATGTCATACAGAACCTTGGCATTTTGCCATTGAATCTCCATGACAGTACTGAAGCTTTGTTGTTGCTGTAATTTGACGCAGACGCTAGAATACAGTACCTACTTTCCAATTTTGCAGTTCTTATAACTTTCTATACCCCCATCACTACGGACCACACTGCCCAGGTTGCAGAAATTGTCCATATCTTCTACAAACTGCTCCCTAGTGAAGATGGACGTTTCGTTTGTGGCATTAAACAGTATAAATTTGGGCTTTTTCAGAGCATTTCTGAAGAAAACAAATTTCACAGATAGCTTTTCACTTAACCATATAGCTAATATCAATGTTCAGTGCTACTACGTCATTTCTAGTTCTATGTGTACGGATTACTTCTAAGTCTAACACCTGAAATGAATATATTTTCTGTGGAAAGGCGTAATAATTGCAAAATATGTCAGTTGCTTTCACCTGTTGGCTTTAACGACCAATCCTCTTTACATCGTCTATATTTTCCCAAAATTTTGATCAGCAGATTTTAGTATCTGTTGATTTTGGTTTATATATATATTCTTTTCTCTAAGGTTCCCCTCGTAAACACACTCATAGAAAAATCATACAAATGTAAACACTGGCAGAAACACACTTTCTACTCATATAAATGATAACGATAGTCACTGTGGCTTGAACAATTAGCTTTACGTCCACCCCACTACTATAGAGAAATTCTTTCCTAAGTCTTCGAACATTCCCTCTCCACTTGTTCCCTACCTATTATTCCTTTATCCCTTCTCTTCCTACTATCTAACTTTGACGTCAATTCTTCTAACGGATTTTTTTTTAAAAAGCACTCATTATCGCTTTGTTTACCATGTAGGCAATCATGGAAATTTTTGTTTGTCTTGTTGTCGAGAGAGGCTCCCTTTCTTTCCTGATGAGAAGATTGCATAATGCACCCTTTATTTCTTTGGAATGAAAACATGCTGTCTTCGAAACATATGTTGAGAGTAAAGGAATTTTGTTAACATCTTCGTTCGACTCCATTCTTTCATTTATTAATATACAACACACAAATTTCTGCACATGAACCCGGAGTTTCTACCCTTGACAGGTCGCTTCAACCGTGTTTCTGACGTGAATTTGCTACCCAGGTTTCGGTTAAACGAATTTTCCATGCTGACGATAAACATAGGATAATTCATTCACCTGCTTATATATATATATATATATTATATATATATATATATATATATATTATATAGAGAGAGAGAGAGAGAGAGAGAGAGAGAGGGGGGGGAGAAGAAAAGAAAAAAAGAAAGAGTAGGATATAAAAATTAGTGGGGAAAGGGCAAGACGTACGAGTGTATAGTATTTATTTAGATCAGGGTGACCGTGGTGATTTGTAAGTTCGGAAGTTGTGGTTAGAGAGTCATACTCGCTTGCCGAAATTCCTTTCTCCTTATGAAATTATTATGCTCTCCATCTTATTCTAGCAATGAGAGCGTTGATCTTTAGGAGCTTGCTTGGTGTGGATGTTTTTTGTTTCATTAAGATATGCCGAGGTATAGATAGATCGATAAATCGATAGATAGATAGATAGATAGATAGAAAGACAGAAAGACAGAAAGACAGACAGACAGACAGATACATAAATAGATAGATACATAGATAGATAGATACATAGATAGATAGATACATAGATAGATACACAGACAGACAGACAGACAGAGACAGATAGATAGACAGACTGAATGACAGACAGACAGACAGACAGATTAGATAGATAGATAGATAGATAGATGGATGGATGGATGGATGGATGAAGGGATGGATGGATGGATAGATAGATAGATAGATAGATAGATAGATAGATAGATAGATAGATAGATAGATAGATAGATAGATAGATAGATAGATAGATAGATAAATTTTGATATACACAGAGTGTTCGGACTAAATTTGACAGTTTGCATAAGTGGAACCCCCGCCCCCAGTATCCATAAATCGTTTTTGTATCTGGTTTGCAAGATTCTTTCTAACGATTCTCCCCAGACACAGCATAACAAAAATCCATATACCATCCAAAAATAAAAGTATATTAAAAAATGAAGGTATTTTTAAAAATTAAAAAAATATGAGCTGTATTATGGCTAGGAGATAACCGCCCTCAACTTCCTCCGCGACCTCAAGACGGCTCCGGAATCTGGTGCATGCGTCCCTCAGTGTATCATTCGAAAGGTCCGTTGCCCCTTGTGGGTAATAAAGAATCAGTATCATTCGAAAGGTCTTCGAACACTTCCTTGATGTTGACAACCAGCTCGGTTCCGAGTTCCGTCGCACAGAGCGGCACCTTGACCTATTATAACCTTGGGCCGACTAAAGCTCTATGAGTGGATTTTGTAGACAAAAACTAAAAGAAGCCCGTCGTATAAGCATGTGTGTGTGAGTGTGTGTGTGTGTGTGTGTGTGTGTGTGTGTGTGTGTGTGTGTGTGTGTGTGGTGTGTGTGTGTGTACCTTAGTGTCTGTGTTTGTTCCCCACCACCGCTTACGTTCTCGTAACCTAGAGACAAAAGATACCAGGCTTTAGAAAAACACTGAGGTTGATTTGTTCGACTAAACCCCTTCAATGCAGTGCTCCAGCATGGCCGCAGTCAAATGCCAGAAACAAATAAAAGATAAAAGAAAAAAAGTGTATGTATGGGTGCATAAATATGTATAACTACATAAATGCAAGCGTGTATGTACATTATAAAAGCAAGTGTGTGGTGTGGTGTGCATGTGTGTGTGCGTGCGTGCGTGCGTGCGTGTGTGTGTGTGTGTGTGTGTGTGTTTGTGTGTATCTGTGGATGTTGGTGTGTCTGCGCTTGTCTAGCGAATACTACCATATCACAAATATATAAAAGAAGGCGTGTCACAAAATAGTCGCTCCTCCCACTGTAGGCGTTCATTAACGCTTAGATTCGGTCATCTACTTCGCTGAACTATCACCCTGGTTTGTTAGAATAAGATGTCGACGCACCTTCCTTTATACAACAATTGATTAACTATCTATCACCTCTTACCTTTGTCACCATACCCAAACGTAGACCGAGACAGATACATACGAACGCACACACTGTCACACGCGCACGCACACACGCACACACACACGCACGCACATAGAGATACACCTACATTCATACAGATATACATACATGCACAAATGCGCGTGCATGTGCATTAATATAGAGCGATGCAATACAGACAGACGTCCACATGTATTCATGTATATTTGTGTACATGGATAGGTGTGTATATGGGTGAGTATATGTGTGTGTGTGTGTGTGTGTACATTTTTGTGTTTGTACTTTTAGTAGTACGAACATGATAGAAACGTGTATATATATATATATATATATATATATATATATATTATATATATATATGTATATATATACATGCATACGCGCGCGCGCACGCACATGCACACACACATACATATAGACGTGTGTCTTTGTGTTTGTCTCCCATCACCGCTTGACAGCCGGTGTTGGTGTGTCTACGTCCCTGCAAATTAGCGGTTCGGCATAAAGACCGATAGAATAAGTACCAGGCTTAAAACATAATCTCTAGTGTCGATTTGTTCGACTGAAACCCTTCAAGTTGGTACTCCTGCATGATATATATATATGTTCGAAATGAGGAGTAGATAGACAGCCGACAACTGATGAAAGGGCCTTTCTTTATATTTACTTGTCCTGTTTTCCTTTTTCTTTCTCGTTGTTTACGTATTTCATGTTATTTGCTCCGTTGGTAACGTCCTGTACCATATATGCGTGTAAGTATATATGTATATATATATATATATATATATATATATATATATATATATATATATAATATATATATATATATATATATATATATATATATATTATATATATATATATATATGTATATATACATATATACATATATTATTTATTATTTAATTGAACACGACGCATCCATTTTCAAGTATATATAAGTATGGTCGGGTCGTCGGCGACTAAACCGGCAACCCCACCAAGCTCGCTTGGTGAGGA
The DNA here is from genome assembly GCF_006345805.1 of Octopus sinensis. Taxonomy (NCBI): domain Eukaryota; kingdom Metazoa; phylum Mollusca; class Cephalopoda; order Octopoda; family Octopodidae; genus Octopus; species Octopus sinensis. Next base: position 126,188,376 of record NC_042999.1, on the reverse strand, counting down.
GGGTGTTTATTGGTCACCCTGCGGGATGAAAAACAAAACCCGTCAAAGGGCGGAGGAACTCTTGAGAGTCAACGACCATCCAATAAATGTCTTAAAGCTGTATCTTACGCGGGGACATAGAAATAATCGGATTGAATACCCGATCGCGTAGTTAAATCATTGGGAGTGAAGGACTCCTAGCCTTTGTCAGGGCATCCTTCTAGGAGAAGGCAACTCAGGTAACTGGGATAACTCCGACATAAAACCTGCGGCTCAGTGGTTACCGATGATGTTGACTTGTTCTTCTTTTCGGATTATTGCTGCTGTTGCTTAGTGAGTGGGATTGGCTCAGTGCACAGCCTTTCCTCACTTAAAAAAATATCTTCTTCACAGGCATTGCACGATAACAACATTGATTAAGCTTCGTGCAATGGCCATACTCGATAACGAGGGGGCAGCCACCATGTACCGGTAAACAGAGGGGCACACAGACAAATATGTATGTCTGTACAGATGTAGGTAATTTTTAAAAAAGTAGAAGTTACAAAGAAGTTGCAATGCCGAGAGAGAGAGAGAGTTTCGTGCCTGACACTCATCAAACTGCGATAGGAATCCTTTTCTCATCTCTTTAATATGGGGAGGTGGAAAATAATTTCAAGTTAGGCGGGGATCTTAGTATTTGTCAGTTTGAGATCGACTTTATATTACCACCTACTGAAATTTCTCTAAAGTATCTATACTTCTAGCATTCTACTAGTTCCCTCTCCCCTCTCTCTTTCTCTGCAAACACATCGTTCACTCTGCGCCGTTCTCGTATTATCTCATTTCGAATGTGTTCTCCTAATGATATTCCTAGCATGGATATTCTTTCCATGGGCCTTTGCATCATATCCAATCGACGTTCTATCTTCTTCATAGTAGATCATGTCTCAGTTGCGAATAAGAGCGCAGGTAGAACGATGCTATTAAAGAGTCTCTGGCAGAACATTGCTGTTGAAGAATCAATGGTATTGTCTATCTTTGTTTTGAGCACTTTATTGTGATGCCTGTTCTTATTCTCTTCATGATTTAAGCATCCATATCTCAGCACAGATTCACTGTGTGCACTAAATAGACGTACTCCTTTACCTCCTCGATTTCATTGCTTTCTGCCTCTTTTCGGCCATGTGCTGCATCTTCCGGTCGCATATATTTTGCTTTCATGTAGTTCATTTTAAGACCTATTGCTAATCTCTGAGTGTCCACTTCTGTGAGCATTGTTTGCCGCTGCTTTGTGGTTTCAGCGATGTGTACAATGTGTGTTCGTCACCTGTCCAGTCAATGTCATTGATGGCTATTTTTTAACATGCGGTAAAGAACTTTGGAGAGATAGCATCTTCTCGCTCGACACCTTTCTCAATTGGGATTCTTACTGGTGGGGATAGCATAGCTATAGCAATAGATAAAGTATCCAGAGTTCGCATATCTGAGCAGTTGGATGAACTGCGCCTCAACACTTTGCATTTCCAGGGACTTCAACACTGCGTTCATCTCGAGGCTATCGAAGGCCTTTTCGTAATCAACAAAAGCGATCCACAGAGGAAGCTTGTATTCGTTCGCTCGTTCTATGAGCTGTGTTAGAATGAATGTGATATATCGTACTACAGTTGTTACGGAAACCTGCTTGCTCTCTCGGCTGTTAGTCGTCGAGGGTTTCGATAGTCTGGTGACTTTGTAAATTGCTCTTGGAGGTGGGACAAGAGGCATATGGGGCGATAGCTTTTTTTTAAACCTTTTTTATCACTCTTCTTATAATGCAAAATGGTATTTAACTCTGTCCACAGTGAGAATATTTTGCCCTCTGTCAGATAGCGATTGAAGCATAGAACGAAACTTTTCCACAACCCTTCACCTCTGCTTCTT
>NC_042999.1:126158995-126176495 GCF_006345805.1 Octopus sinensis | reverse complement strand
ACAATAGCTAAACTGAAGGAGGATCCCAATCTACACATTCTTTCTGATAAAACAGGGAATATTTATTCAGTGCCTTATGAAACTTATGATAAATTTATATCTAAAGAACTGCACGCTAAATATAAAATCGCCAAGAAATCGGCTCTTACCGACATTAATAATAGACACTACGACTTAATTTCTGAATTAGGAATCCTTGACCGCACGCAACCTTATGATCCTAAGACCCCGAACTGCACCCTAAAGGACCATAAAATAGATTTTCTTGCCAAGCCATCAATACGACTAATTTGCCCAACTAAATCTGACTTGGGTAGAATCAGAAATCCATTTTGGATAGAATCGTTCCGGTGATAAGAGAAAGGACGATGTTGCCATTATGGGAATCCACCAATGATGCTTTATGTTGGTTTCACACAATTAAATGCGGTGACTCATTTCATTTGTACAATTTGATATTTCGAATTACTACTCCTCGATATCTCCCATCTTACTGAACAAAGCAATCATTTTCGCCCGGAACTTTGTTGAAATATCGAATCTAGATATTGACATTATTCAAGCAGCAAGAATGACTCTGATTAATTATGGAAAGCACCACTGGTCTAAATCGGACTCTTTTAATTTATTCGACATCACTATGGGATCTTCGGACTCGGCTCAAGTAACGGATATCGTTGGTCTATTTCTGTTAGACGAGATTAAGCGAGTTTTCCCATCTCTCTCCGGAGGGATTTATAGGGATGATGCATTGTTCATCGTCTCTAATCATTCAAATCCACAAATTGAAAGAATGAAGAAGGACCTTAGATAATTTGTTAAGGACTTTTATAATTTGAACATCGTTTTTGAGAATAATCCTGAAGTGGCAAATTTCCTGGATGTCACTCTCGATCTGAATACCAGCTTGCACTACTCCTTCCGAAAACCAAACCAAACTTTCCAATATATCAATGTTTCATCAAATCAGCCCAAATCAACCATCAATAGCATCGTAACTGCAATTTCTATCAGAATCTCAAACCTATCGGCGAATGAAAACATCTTTAATCAACACGCCCCAATATACAACAATGCCTTGAAATTGAGTGGGTTCACAAATAACATTGAATACATACCCAATAACAAATTAAAAATTAAATTGGCCAGCATGGTCAGCGACGATATGAAACGGATTTCGGATGGCAGAAGTTCCCCACATAGTTCCCAAGGAGCTAGCAACAAGCTAATAATGGCCAATATTTGTGCTGATAAAAAAAGCTTTGGAAATAGGAGAAATGAATGCGATGTGGTTGGTCTTGTAAATGGTAACCACGTTAATAAGGCTAATAATGAGATTTGTAAGGAGAAAAATACCATGGACGATAACGGTAACGGGAGGGAAGGGGTTACAAATAATATGAATCATAAATGTGAATTAAGGTATAAAGGTAGGTTGAGGTCTAATGAAGGTGGTAATAGAAATAAGAATAATACTAGTAGTAATAGAGATAGGAATATTAGTAATAGATACAGGAGTGCCCTTACATTTAGTAGATCAAGTCAAGCAACATATTGTAATCCCACAATTAATACTAAACCTAGGATTCTTCAAGTTACTTGGTTTGCCCCTTCCTTTTCATTAAGGGTGAAAGGTTTACCAAAGCTATTTTTAAAGTTATTGAAGGAAAATTTCCCAAAACACCATAAGTATTATTCAATATGTAACAAGTCAATAATCAAGCTGGCCTACTCAGTCACTCCCAGTGTCGGATCTATTATTGCTTCGTTGAACAGAAGTAAAATAAGGCGCTATAATGATAGAAATGATGACAGAAGCTTTAATGGAAAATTCATTAAAGACATAGAAGAGGGTATTAATATTAATAGTACGTCTTCTGAAATCGATTGTGAAGGGCGTGTTGGGGTGACAAATAATGTAAATAGTAGTGATAATCATAATAATGATGTCGGTGATGATATTAGTGATTTTAATGATTATCAGGGTGGTAATGATTGTGTTAATAGTAGTAATAAAATGGTAATAAAATGGTAATAAAATATTAGTAAAAATAAAAATAAAAATGAAAATAAGAAGAATGGTAATAGTAGGAATAATAATAGAATAATTATACCGGAAAATAGTACGAACGATGGTGTAAATGATATGGTGGATCTTAGTACTGGGAGTGCGCACGGTTTCGGAGTTATCAATATACGAGACCCCGTAGCAGGTTGAAGAAATGTAATTGTAGGGACCCAAATGAATGTCCGATTAGCGGAAATTGTCGCCAGGAAAATGTGGTTTATAAATGTAGTGTTGAGGCTCAAGGAGGCGTGAGAAAAATATATATCGGAAGCACAGTAGACTTTAAGCAGAGGTATCGATCCCACCTGAGCTCCTTCAACAATCCTAAATATAGGACCTCTACAACACTGGCATTACATATTAACGACCTCAAGGAAAGGAATGTTGAATTTAAAATATCATGTGATTATATGAAAAATAGCTGTTAGTCGAGGACTCGAACCTGAGTATGTGGCTTTGCATGTATGGGAGAATTTATAAAATTGGATTAAAATAAAATAAAATAACACTCAAGATATACAACGGACTGGAAATAGAAGTGCTCCAATGGGCTCCATACACTATTTTATCCAAGGGGAGGCAATAAGAGCAACAACCACAGGAACACCACAAAATTCAAAGATAGACCAAAATTAAGTGCTGAAGTGAAACGGGCCAGATGGCGCTGTGTGCATACAATTTCCTATGGCGACTGTATCGAATGGTTTGCGTATAAAGTTCCATTCAGGATCGACGTAAAATTTTTTTCTGGGAGTACGTAAATATCGTGTTCTGAGAATGGCCAGTATGTGACTATGTATTTGTGTGTTTGTTCATGTTTTATATGTGTTGTATAGGACATCCTGACGAGGGGAGTGCCAATTTTAAGTACTATTTTAAGTACTGATATGTCTAGTATTGATTGGCACATCCCCGAAACGGCCCGTAGATGATGGACTTCTGTATATCTTATATGTTTGTAAGATTGTATCTGTATTATATTTTATGTACTATTCGCCGGAATTTTACTCGTGTCTTGATATGCTATATTTTTATTTTATTATCACTATATTTATTCTTCTTATTCTAACAGTTTTAAGCGTGTTATATGCAAAATTTATATTTATATTTATATTTATTGTTATATTTACATTTTTATTCGTATATGATACTTATATATTACTGAATTTTTAAATTCTAATATGTCGGACTGTCTAGATATAAACTAGTATATAAGATTTGCATGTGTTTGGTCTATCTTTGAATTTTGTGGTGTTCCTGTGGTTGTTGCTCCTATTGCCTCCCCTTGGATAAAAAGTGTACGTATGTATATATATAAATGCGTGCGCCTGCGCGTGTACATGATTGATGCACCGTTTCAGATGCGGGGGCCAGAGATCTGGTGTAATCTGTGATTGTGACATGCATAAAATTAGAATTTCGGGAGAGGTAAAAGTCTCTGGGAATTGTATTGGTTTTCAATGGGGTGGGGGTGAATTATTTTAGTTAGTTGTTGCTTGCTTGTGGTACAGATGTTGTGTTATTATTCATGAAATGTATATACCTATTTCTTTACTACCCACAAGGGGCTAAACATAGTGGGGACAAACAAGGACAGACAAACGGATTAAATCGATTATATCGACCCCAGTGCGTAATTGGTACTTATTTAATCGACCCCGAAAGGATGAAAGTCAAAGTCGACCTCGGCGATTGAAATGTATATACCACCACGGTATATACATTATGATGGAATTGCCTGTCAAGAAACGTTTGATCCAGATGGACAGAGTGGATTAAAGCCAGTGGGTAGAAACTTACCCAGAATATTTTTTAATGTCACATATGGTTGAAATTCTAACTGAAAATAATATTGTAAAGTAGCCAACAAGAGAACCGGTACTCAACTGCCTAGTCCGCTCACTCAGTCCAGAACCTAACGTCTTGAAAAAAAGAAGACATTGAACAGAGTCGTCTAAGCAGTATTCCTGAAAACAAAAATGGGTGAACATGACTGGAAATCATTTCACCATAGCTTTTCCCAGACAGAGCTATCAAGGACTAAGCAACAACAACAGGCGTTGTTGTTGCTGGAGGGTGGGGAATCGTGAGAGTACATGTTCATACGATTGACTAATCCATGTCGGAGAAGTATGAAGCGGTGTACAGATTGTTATCGACTGCCTTTGTGCCTCGAATAGATCAGAGCTAACGTGAGCCGTACACCAAAAGCAAATGTTGGCTCATGCGTATATAGTGCACGCCTATACATGTATTCTCATGCTCTTTTACTTGTTTCTGTCTATGGATTGCAACCGCGCTGAAGCGCTGCCTTTACAGGGTTTAGTCGAACGAATAGACCCCAGGACTTGATGTTTTTATGCCTGGTGCTTATTTTATCAGTCACTTTTACCGAATCGCTAAGTTGGGGGAATGTAAAAAAACCAACTCCAGTTATCAGGTGACAGCGAGGGAAAACGCAAACACAAAGACACACACACTCTCTCTCTTTCTCTCCCTCTCTAAGCTTCTTTCAGTTTCCATCTACCAAATACACTCATAAAGTTTTGACTGAACTAGAGCTATAGTTGAAGACACTTGCATAAGGCGCCACGCAGTGAGACCGAACCCAGAATCATGAGTTAGGAAGCAAACTTCTTACCACACTGTCACATACGCGACCATGTGTAGCCTTTTTTTTTTGCGCTTCATACAGTATGTCCTCCATCATGCTCTCTTGGTGATTGCAAAGAAATTACTGAGTACTGAATCTTGAACAGGTAAAGGAACGTATCATCACTGATGGAGAATGCGAGTCTGCAGCATCAAGAGCTATCTTCCGTTCTGAAATGAGGTTATATAAGGAATAACGTGCTGGAACTCTCTCAGTTTTAAATAGACAACCGAAATTTCCCATTTAAAAATTATATGAAGCTAATACACGATTTCAAATGCCCTGCTAGTGCTTGTAACAATGCCGGGAGACAATTATATTTCACACAAAAGATATACACAGTATATATTGCAATGCGGTCGCTATTAAATTTAGACATTTTCAAAAGGTTAGTACGCGGTTTCAAATACCATGGAAGAAAGAAACTAATTTATTCTTTCACGTTTAGATAAACTTATATTTTAGAAATAGAAGCAAATTTAAATGTGAAACAAAGAGCTGACTTTTTTTTTTATCTTCCATGGAATCGGAAACATATTCAAAATTTTCGACTGTTAAATATCGAATTTTAATAAGAATTGCATTGTAGATATATTCTCTCTCTCTCTTTCTCTCTCAATGTATATTTATTTATGTATGTATGTATGTGTGTGCGTGTATACATACATACATGCGTACATCATACATACATACACACATGCATGCATACATAAATACATACACATACATACATACATACATACATACATACATACATACATACATACATACATACATACATACATACATACATACATACATACATACATCATGCATGCATACATACATGTATACATACATGCATGCATACATACATACATGCATGCATACATACATGCATACATACATGCATACATACATGCATGCATACATGCATACATACATACATACATACATACATACATGCATACATACATATGCCTTTCCATAGGCCGCCACCTCCTAATGGATTGGCATCGCTGTGGCACAGAATGTATCTAGTGTCTGATTATATTCAGTTTGTATTTTTAATCCATCGCTTATCCACTTTAAGGACAGGAGAGATTATTTTAGTTTATAACTGTTTATAGAATGCACACATTCTGACCAAGTTAGATTAGAAGAGTTCAAGCGCTGGCAACATGAATTAATTATCGAATTAATTGGTACACTACGCGATGACAGGATAATTAGAAAGACGTATAAGGTCAACTTACACCATATTTTGTCGAACATACATATTTTATGTTTCTAATTACCCTACTGCAGTCTAGTGCTCCTATGAATTAATTTCTACCCTCTCCTTACCCCGACAGACCTGTGTTGACTACCTTCGTTATATGTTGACACTTCTGCTAATCCTTCTTTCCATTCATATTTTTTCCTGCAGAATGATATCCCATTTGTATGGAGGTGGGCAATTACAAATGTGACGGGCATCGCTGACCTTTCTCTTCTGACTTACTTATGAAAGATATATGCTTCAAATTTTGGCACAAGGCCAGCGATTTCAAAGACGGGGATAAGTCGATTACGTAAACACCCAATGCTCAACTGGCACTTATTTTATCAACCCAAAAAGGATGGAAGACAAATTCAACCTCGGCGGAATTTGAACTCAGGACGTAAAGACAAACGAAATGACATTAAGCATTTTACCCGACGGGCAAAAGATTCTGCCAGCTCACCGCCTGACTAACGAAAGATGTTGCGATTTTCATATCTCTAATGTATGTAAGTCTTAGAAGCAGCAGGGTCGTTAGCAGTCAAGTCTTTTGCGCATCAGTTCGAGGTGAGTGTCGACAAATAAAGTACCAGCTCAGAGCGAGTGGAATTAAAGCGTTGTACAAGATACCCTATTGTACGTGTTTTGACTCTCAGCGTTCTTATCGCAACGTCTGCGACCTCACTGGTGTCAAGTGGACAATATCGGTAGCGAGGAGAGAGGATATATACATGAGTAATCGTGGCTATAAAAATATCCAAAAATAAATATATATTCTTATTTATAATATATTCTTACAAGCGTAGGAGTGGCTGTGTGGCAAGTAGCTTGCTTATGAACGTCATGGTACCGGGTTCAGTCCCACTACGTGACACCTTGGGCAAGTGTTTTCTACTATAGCCTGGGGTCCACCAAAGCCTTGCGAGTGAAACTGAAAGAAGCCCGTCGTATATATGTATACATATATATACATATATTTGTATGTGTGTGTATATGTTTGTGTGTCTGTGTTTGTCTCCGCCCCAACCGATGCTGGTCCCCGTAATTTAGCGGTTCGGCAAAAGAGACGATAGAATAAGTACTAGGCTTACAAAGAATAAGTCCTGGGTTCGATTTGCATGGCCACAGTCAAATGACTGAAACAAGTAAAAGAGAGAGTAAAGAGTATGTCTTTGCCTGCGTCTCGGAGATATGTCCTACGTGACTTGTGTGTTGGATATATTGTACAGGTGTTGTATGTATTGTTTTCACGTATGTCAATATGTCTATATTTCATGGGTATGCGTATATTTTTGTTAAGCTTACATGCATTATATTTTTTTTATCATGTTGGATATGTGTAAATAATAAAAAAAAAATTTTACAAACGCCATGAGTACGTATGTGAAACGAGTAATATTCATTTATAAGTATATGCATATGTTCATTAACTTTTGCAAAGAAAATTAATGAAAGCATTAACCCAGATCCAGGAATCAATCTTGCACTAAAGAAAATATGCGTAAAATTGTAAAATCATATGTCAGTTCAAGCTCTTTCTCTGTATCGCTAACATTTCCCTTTCAAAATACAGATTACAACAAATTCAGTCTGTATTAGTTAATTTTCTATGACAGTTAATTTTTAATTCGTGGGTTTTATACCTCGTTAACTATGCGTTTTTTTTCTTCCTTGGTTGCTAAAGAACGTCATGCTTCTCACATTTCATCGTTTTCATTTGATTTCCTCGATGTATTGCAACGGTGTTTTGGTCTGCTGTTCTTGATTATGTGAAGGTGCGTGTCATAGTGGTTAGGCGTGTTGCGCTCACGATCAGGAGATCGTGGTTTCTATTCCTAGACTGGGTGTGAGTTTATGTTCTTGAGCAAAATGCTTCATTTTACTTTGCTCCATAGGAAAAGGCGGAATGTCCATAGCTGGAATGTCTTTGGACTCCCGGATCAGAGTTACTTGGGACTAAACAACTAGAACTTGTTTCTGACGTTATGCAAAATCTGGCGTTATGTAAAAATCTTAAGTCACTGAATAAACTAGGCTTCTCCAATATTCTTTTCTACTCTAGACACAAATCCCGAAATTTTGGAGGAGGGGACCAGTCGATTAGATCGACCCCAGTAGGCAACTGGTACTTAATTTATCGACCCTGAAAGTATGAAAGGCAAAGTCGACCTCGGCGGAATTTGACCTCAGAACGTAAACAGACGAACGGCTTCTCCAATATTACCTCTGAAATTTGTATAATTATGCCACCTTCACTATCGCCGCCGCAAGCACCATTGTTTATTGTTGCTGTTTTTGTTAGTGATGATAGTGGTGATGGTAATGTTTAAATACAGGGCAGAATCTGACTGAGCAGAAGTATGACCAAAGTATTTCCGGCCACGACCATTCCAAATTTTATAAGCCATGTGTATGTAACACTACTCAATGTGTCCTTACCTTTCTAAGACGATAAGAGCATTTTTAGGGATATTTAGCTGTCATTTCTAGCAGTCAGAGAGACTTAAAGAGATTCCTCTCGATGGATCATATTTTTTCTGTTATAGTTGTTTAACCCCAGGTCAGCTGTGACCGAACAGCCCTGTAATCAAAAAGCATTCCAATCATGACACCTTAACTAATGTGACCATTGTGTTTCAGTATGATAGGGTGTAATAGGGAAAGGAACAGATTTAGCTTCTGTTCCTAAGCGATGAAGTAATAACTTGGGGATTCCTTATTCGTGTTGTTCTTTGTATTTTTTGTGACAATGGTAGTGGTGGTGGTGGTGCTGCTGCTGCTCTTTAATTTTGACTGAAATTTACTTTCCATTGCAGACTTCATTACTATTTTCATTTGCATTTTTAAGATGCGAGGTCAAAAGTTTACTGCATGGAGAAGTATCTAATTACACATACAGCCTTTATCTCTAAGATACATCGTACTTTATCCCTTTGAATATCGCCATATTTCCTCTACTATAACCTTACATTATGCCATCTGAGTACTTTCATTTTTCTTTCTTTTTTATGTTAAATCTCAATGGAAAAAGCTATAATCATATCTACAAAGAATTTAATGAAAAAAAAGAGGTTACGAATTGAGTTTATCGGAAGTTAATTAGAAACAGGCGTTTACTTAGTGGAATAATTTCAGTTTAGAACAAACGTTTACCAGTTTACCCATGTATCAGTGTCGTCTGCCGATGATTAAGTTTCATCTAATCTATGAATTTTTTATGCTGTCTGATGAAACAAAATCACAACAACGAGGGAACCACAGTGTGGTCGCTCAATATCCTAGAGATAGTAGCCAAATCTGCCTTACAAAAGAAGGGAGATTCATTGAATAATGTTTGAAATGATGGGGTAATCATAACTAGAAAGCCTTTGATCATAGATTTGCTTGGTTAGGCTTATCTGGCGCTAGATAACGATAATAACTATTGGAAAATTACATTGTTCATATTTAGTGTCGATATATCCGACAGTTTAATAGTGTTATAGCTTAATTATAGTTTGCTTATCATTCGACTTACAATAGCAATATATTCTGATGTATTTAAACAAATGTATTTTCATCAAAACCACTTACAGCAGTCATTAACCATATGCTTGTGAATCTGTGTGTGTGTAGATATACACACACACATATATGTGTCTTTGCGTGCGTGTGTCTTTGTGTGTGTGAGAGCACATGGCTTAGTGGTTAGGATGCTGTACTCACGATCCAGCACGATCCAACGTGATTTTTAATTCCTAGCCGGGTGGAGTGTTGTGTTCTTGAGCAAAGTACTTCAGCACTATAGGCTACCTCCAGCTTGCTTTGAATTTTTGGTGACAAATTTTGCACAGAATTTTATCAAGGCCATCAACAACCATCTCAACAGACAGGAGATTAGTGGGAATATAAAAAATTCCGATATTACTCGGAAATGAGAAAAGAAAGCAGATGGTAAAGTTTGAGGAGTATGTATTTTTGGCGCTATAATCTGATTTATTTTCATCACTGTACGATCAGAATTCAAATCTTGTGGACTGGAAGAATCGCAAGAGAATCGTAGTATTTTGCGTTTTGAATTCAAATCCTATCGAAATATACTTTGCTGTAACAAGAAATGTCTAACGAATTTTGGAAGCTTTAAAGCTGGCGCGGATATTTTCTCACTAGAAATGAAATTTCTAAAAAGCATATACTTTCAGAAAATCCCAGTTTCCGCAATATTGTAGAATTGTCCTGGTGTTATAACCGCTTTCAGTAATTATTTCCTTTAGCTCGTCAGGTTTCGACACCATAATAGCAACATGTATACCAGCAGTGACAGTTCCACAGATCATTTGAATGTTGTGTAAAATAAGGACTTCTTAAATCTTTTAAACTAGTCTTTATTAGCCAGAAAAGGTTTTGTATTAGAAATTTACCGTTCCACAGCAAATCGTAAGACAGACTTTGAGCTTTCACTTGAATGTTCATCGTGTTTATCGTCACACAGCCTCCTGTCTGATCATCGACTCACACGCTCGAGAGATAGCCCATTTTAAACAATACATCACATCTATGAATTAGACATCACATCAGATCTATAAATTAGATATCATATCAAATCTATTAAGTAACAAAAATGCCCTGGAATTTAACGGATTAGCTGCTGGAACACATGACACACTTTTATTTTTATTGCCAAGTATTGTTCATGCTGTAGACGTTGCACCTTTAATGCATTTAGCAAAATGGCTGAGTTTTTCTTCCACATCAAACCTTAGAAAATAACAAGTTTAATGAACAACATATTTCCTATACGACACCCTTTTGTACTACTTCCATCACTTACATTTGATGGTCTCTTTCCAGTCATCTTGAATAAGGTTCATGAATGATAGCATTCGTGCTAGCAGATAAATTCAGCAGCAGCAATGATAGGAATCTACACCAAATATTAAAACAGTAGTAGCTGAAGGAGACAGTGATGTTCCGAATCAGCAGAAAGTGGTTGTCTTATTTCCTCGAACACTAAAATGAAAATGAGAAAATAAAAGGGAAGACGGTTCTGCTTGATTAAAGTTAGTAGTAAAATTCGAACCAATTGAATTGGTGCACACACAAACAAGTTGAGGCAGTGAAGATGATTCATCGAATGGTGTCAAACATGTTTAAGATCAATGATAAAAGAAGTCATTTGTAATGGTACAAGTTCCAACAAGGTAGGACGGAGTAGAATGTACGGATGTACTGGTGAGGTTGGAAAAACTACGTATTGTAATTTTAGTTTTTAGTTTTAAATTCGTTAAGGCTTACCTGCGTTTTCTTAAGTCCGAATCCAAAATCTAAGCACGCGTGTTTATGTTGCTGACGGGCAATAATCGTCGGTCGTGGCCGCCGGAATTGCCAAATCACGTGATTTTTGCGGATGATTATCACCCATCAGCAATATATATTTCTTTACTACCCATAAGGGGCTAAACACAGAAGGAACAAACAAGGACAGACAAACGGATTAAGTCGATTACATCGACCCCAGTGCGTAACTGGTACTTAATTTATCGACCCCGAAAGGATGAAAGGCAAAGTCGACCTCGGCGGAATTTGAACTCAGAACGTAACGGCAGACGAAATACGGCTACGCATTTCGCCCGGCGCACTAACGTTTCTGTCAGCTCGCCGCTTTATCCCACCAGTTCGATATGGACAAGTCCATACGAAAGGTTCTCCCATGGTAAATAACGCAGTATTATGTATTCTATCGCATCGTTCACTTTCAAAAGGAGATAAATATTATCTTTTGGTATTAATACTGCTCCTATCGCTATTCGTTATTTTTATAATAAGCCCATTCACTCTATGCAACACCAGTTCCTGAATTAACAGTAAAATTCTATATATGGCTGATGAGGAATTCGGCTTCTGTGTCTTACCTAGCGTGTGCTATTGATAAGGTCAAGGAAGGACGAAATCACGTGATCTAGCAGTTTTGACGGCCACAGCGGACGATTATTGGCCGTCAGCAATTCCAATACGAGTGCTTATATACACCACAAACCCATACAAGAGGTTCTCTCATGGTAAATAACGCAATTATTGAACTCTTAACGATCTAGAAAAAATTTAAAATTTTCTAATTTTGATATGATTTTATCAAATTGTGGTTTAGATGATCTTTTATTATAGAAGTCTTCTACTGTTCCATTCGATCAGAAAACTAATTTAGTCTACTGAGAAATAGTAGGCGTTTTTTAAAGTCTTACATTTATATATCTTTCCTTCTGTTCTGTTACCTGAAAATACTCTCTTTTTTTTCTTTCTCTCTTTCTCTCTCTCACTTTCTTCCTCTATCTCCTCTCCATTTCTTTGTTTGCCGCTTCATTCCTATTACTCTCTCTCTTTACCCATATAAATTTTCCTCTCTCATACTTATCTCATCCCTCTTTCATCCATTCTTTTCTCTTCTCCCTCTCACACACTAAATTTGTTCTGTTATTTCACTGAATATTTTCCGCCTTTCACCCTCACACTGTTACATATATTTTATTTCCTTGCAAACGCTGTCTTTCGCCATTCTCTACCCTTCCCTTTCCCCTTTCGTCCTCTTCTTTTCTCCCCACGCTACTCCCACCCCTTCTCATCCTCTCTCTGTCTCTTTCTACCGCCTCTGTGCAATTGTTTTCACTAAAAGTAAGAGATGCATGACAGACTGGCGAGGGCATCTCAAGAAGAGATTAATCTACTTCAGAGCAATGCACTTAATTAGCATTCAGGTGCCAATACGTAACCATCATCAAATAGACAGAATATGCCGACCAATATCTCAATCAAATAATAGTCAGATACGAACACTAACAGCAATATAGGGGAATGGACGAAAAAACGTTTTCAAACCAGGAACAAGTCTGTAAAATGATTAACAATGAATACCAATTTCAATGACTTCCAAGAACAGGCTGTCCTGTCTTTAATTCTCGCTACGCAGTGCAGGGAGTCTCTTTGAAAAATATTTACAGACGCTACAAACCATAGAGACAGCTACTGAGTCGAATGTCTGTGCTGCTTTGAGGGGAAGGTATACGAGCAAAACTGCAACCTCTCCACTGATATTCATAGGTATTTCGATGTTGTGCATACAGAAAAAAGTTTCCTGGAAAATATCGTTCATATAAGTAATGCGATGGCATCGGCTTCTCTCGATTCCAGAGAAATCAAAGCTGCAGGATTTATTTAGTCTTACATCGCAATACCTGCGTACAAGCAAACAAGACATATGCAAGTAGAAAACTGTCCGGGAGGTGATGTTAATGCTAATGTGTGTGTATGTGCGTGTGCATATATATATATATATGTGTGTGTACATATATACACATGCACATAAAGTAAGGCACAGATACTCACACACACAAATATATACACACACACTCACGTATATACATACATACATACATACATACATACATACATACATACATACATACATACATACATACATACATACATACATACATACATATATAAGTGTCTTTAAAATCTTCAAATCGTGCGTGTGTGGCGTGTATATGCATGTATCTATACACACACACACACACACTCATGTATATATATATATATATACACATGCATACACACGTATACATACAGACAATTTTTCTTCTTTTACTTGTTTCACCATTTCACTGCGGCCACGCTGGAGCATCACTTTAAAGGATTTTAGTCGAACAAAACAACCCCAGGAGTTATTCTTTGTAAGCATAGTACTTATTCTATCGGTCTTTTTGCCGAACCGCTAGGTTACGGGGACGTAAACACACCAATATTGGTTGTCAAGCGATGTGTGGGGACAAACACAGACACAAAGACACTCACGCGCGTACACACACATAGACACACATATATATATACATATATATAAATACGACGGTCTTCTTTAAGTTTCCGTGTACCAAATCTACTCACAAGGCTTTGGCCGGCCCGAGATTACAGTAGAAGTCACTTGCCCAAGGTGTCACGCAGTGGGACTGAACCCAGAACCATGTATATACACACCCACGCACACAGATGTATATATATATGTATATCTATTTTCGGTCAGTCTATCTATCTATCCATCTATCTATCTATGTATCTATCTGTCTGTCTGTCTGTCTGTCTGTCTGTCTATCTATCTGTCTATCTCTCTATCTCTCTATCTATCTGTCTATCTCTCTATCTATCTGTCTATCTCTCTATCTATCTGTCTATCTCTCTATTTATATATGTATCCCTCTATCTATTTATACGTATATGTATATTACATAGAAAAATGCGAGCAAGAGAAATAATTTTCTTAACATTATTAACCTGGAAAAGTACAGGATTACTTATAATACTTGAAAAATTTCAGGACAAGTCATTACATGTAGTAAAGTACAGAACAAGAAACTTTTTACTTAAAATATTGCGGCTAAGAATAAAATTTGAATATTAGAAATTATTTGGTTTTAATTTACAAAGTAACATTATAATTAAAAAAGGTACCGTTATTTTGTTAAAATATTGACACACTAGAATACTTAAAAAATGAGAGCCAGAAGTACCAATATAGCTAAAGTTTTATGCAATATATGGCTGTCAAATTCATTATGTAAAAGACTTGGCAATCACTTAGGCAATAACTCAAGCAAATTTTACTGTGAATTTGTTGATATAGGTAGATTTTACTGTAAGGCATAACTAATTTTTGTATTATTCTATTTATTGTACTACTATTATTTTTATAACCTATTTTCAAATTTATAATTATTAATCAATAATTTTTAAAAATGAATTTTTTTAAAGTGCAAAAAATATTTTGAGTTATTTTAAATTTTTAATAGAAGTAACAAGTAATAACAAATAGAAGTAATAACTTGTAATAAAATTTTTAGTTTTAATAAAAACCAATATTTTCTAAATCTAAATATTTTATTTGAAATGTTATCCTTAGCTGCAATATTTCAAGTAAAAATTTTCATGTTCTGTACTTTACCGTATATAATAACTTGTCCTGAACTTTTCCAAGTGTAATAACTTGTCCTCTACTTTTACAGATTTATAATGTTAAGAATATTATTTCTCTTGCTTGCATTATTCCATGTAATCCATTGTTTTTTCCAGGCTATGCTATTATGCTAATTAATAATTTGTCAATTAGTAATTTAAGTTTTTACCTTATTGAGAATTGAATAATAAATTTAACTTGTGTGTTGTGTGTGTATGTGTGTGTATGTGTGTGAGAGAGAGAGAGAGAGAGGAGAGAGAGAGAAGGTGTGTGTTGTTTTGTGTAAGTGTATGTTGGTATGTGTGTCTGACGGAGAGAGAGAGAGAGAGAGAGAAAGTGTGTGTTGCTATGTGTGTCTGACGGAGACAGAGAGGGAGAGAGAGAGAAAGCATGTGTCTTGCCGTGTGTGCGAGAGAGAGAGAGAGAGAGAGAGAGAGTGATAGCGTAATTTTTATTTATTTATTTAGTTTTTCTCATCTTTTTTAGTGTGTGAGTGATTGACTGAAAGAGAGAGAGAGAGGTGTCGTCATGCATGAGTAAAATGGCCAGGGTCAGTCACACACGCGCTCAAACACATACGTACACCCATTATATATCGCTATCTAAAATTTACGCTATCTCTCCCCACCTCTCTCTCTCATATACACACAAAAAACACACTTTCTGTCTTGCCCCATTATCAATACATACACACGTCCATGTCCATTTCCTCTCTCTTTCACTTTATGCTTACTTCAAACAAAATGTACAATTCCACTTACAAAATTAAATAAATAAAAATGTATTACAGAATTTACCGAACTCCGTAAGGTAACAGCTGAGCTGCGTGCACACGCCTTCGAGTTAAAACGAAAGATTGCCAAAATAGCTAGGCTATTTCCAAAATTTCCAAATAATGTTTTAATTTTTTTAATGTTTATGATATAATTTCATTAATTAATACAGATGACGTAATTAAAGAAATTACAAATTAGCGGTGTCATTGATAATTTTTCCTTACCCCAATGATAACGGTGACATATATTAAAAGTCCCTTATAGAACTATATTCATAAAAAAGTATGGAGCTACATCATCACCTTCAAATTTGAGAAACAAACACTCATAACTTTTTTCTTTTAAAACTTCATTGCATGAGATTGATACCATGACATTCCTCGAATTGAGCTCTATCATTTAAGCTTAAATAAAATATAGTTTGCTTTTAAAATAAAAAAAGTTAATTATATTTAAATCCAATTTTTTACCTTATATTTTACCTCAACCTTTTTGAGAGAAATTTTTGTCCCATGGAATCAAAACTTTGAAATTCTTCATGCTTTCTTCTATCAAAGAAGCTAAGATAAATATATTTTGCTTTTAAAATAAAAATAGACTATTTAGATCCAAACTTGATTGTAGGCGTTACTTACTCTCCTATAACGTTGCTACAAATTTTGATGTAAACTTTTTTCTACTGGACCAAATCTCAGATTTTTTATGCCAAAATGTAGCTAGGGACCAGTCCTCTTCAAAAATGTTAACAGTTTTCAATTTGCTTATGAACTGAAACAGCGACAAAGCTCTGAAGATGCTGCGTGTGAGTAAATTGCGGCCTTAAGAATATTATTCATTTACGGTAGTTGTTGAATGTGTGTGTGTGTGTGTGTGTGTGTGTGTGTCTGTGTGTGTCTGTGTGTGTGTGTGTGTGGTGTGTGTGTGTGGTGTGTGTGCGTGCGTGTGTGTGTGTATACGTATATATATATATATATATATATATATATATATAATATATATATATATATATATATACATACATACATACAAGAGTTAATGTAAAGATAAACAAATTAGGCAACTCGATATACAAAAAATATTAAATATATTGGGTTATCCTATAAATAATGCGATTTTTTTTAATTGCATGAACTGAAAGTCGGAGGGGGACGAGATAAACTACTTGCAGTAACTTGCTATAAAAGCAGGTAGTAATTTTACCTTGCACTTATTCTTAGTGCAAGTTTTGAAGAGTGCAGTTCGATTTTAACGGTTATTTTTTCAAAGCTATAATGGAAGTCACAAAGGAGCATATTCGTCATATATTGTTTTATGAGTTCAATAAAGGCAACAACGCAACGGAAAGTGCGAGGAATATTAATGCAGTGTAAGGGGATCGGACAATAAGCGTAAGTCAATGTCAACGATGGTTCGAGAAATTCCGAGCTGGAAACTACAGACTAGAAGACGAGCCTTGTCCTGGAAGATCTGTAGAGCTCGACGAGGATGTCTTGCAAGCCTTGGTGGAACAAAATCCCATTGTAACTGTTGAAGAACTAGCAGAGAAGCTTGGATTTGGTCATTCAACCATTCATCAACACCAGCGCTACAAGAAAAAAGACCATCGTTGGTTTCAAGACGAAAGGTGTTCTTCCATCAGAATAATGCTCGGCTGCTTACAGTGAGGATGACATTCCGGAGGCTGGAGCAGTTTCAATGGGAAACAATGCCCCACCCACCATATTCGCCGGACATTGCCCCACCTAATTATCATTTTTTCCGCAGTCTTCTAAATCGGAAA
>NC_042999.1:126151495-126153995 GCF_006345805.1 Octopus sinensis | reverse complement strand
ATTTTTTTTATTTAAATGTTTCTAATGAAAAAATAAATATTTCCTTTGTATGGTGACTATTGAATCACCCTGTATATATATATATATATATATATATATACATATACGCACACACTTATGTATAATGAATATAGGAATATATAGGTAGAAATTTAGGTATAGCCATATACATATATGTGATATAGTGATAATTCATACACTTCCGCAGACATATAGCTATGTGCATACATACGGTCATATGTTTTTCTTTATAAATATATTTGTGTGAGTATGTGTATGTATACAAGTACGCAGATCCGTTTAGATAATTAATTGCTGTTACAATCAAACACACACATAATGAATTTTCGCATACTCACATTTCCCTACCCATCCATCTGCACTCACACATATGTATGTATGTATGTATGTATGTATGTATGTATGTATGTATGTATGTATGTATCTATGTATCTATGTATCTATGTATGTATGTATGTATGCATCTGTATGTGCACGTATGTGCGCGCGTGTGTGTGTGTGTATAGATATGCATCAACATATGCGTATACAAAGATACAATACTTCACCGGTTGTGCAGTAATTTTAATTTCATATTACTGAAACTGATGAGATACTGGAGATCGTTAATATAAAACATAAAATTATGAATTTTTAATTAAAGGTATATTCTCTATGTATAATTTTTCTAATATTTATACATAAATGTACACTTTTATTTGCCTATTTGTCTGTCTATCAAACTCTCTCTCCCCTTCCCTCTCTTCCCATCTTTTTCTCTCTCTTACTGTATATGTATATATATATAATAAATATATAAATACATACATATATATAAATATATAGACAGACAGACAGACGGACAGATAGACAGACAGATAGATAAATAGACAGATAGATAGATAGATAGACAGATAGATAGATAGACAGATAGATAGATAGACAGACAGATAGATAGATAGACAGACAGATAGATAGACAGACAGATAGATAGGTAGAAAGACAGACAGACAGACAGACAGACAGATAGATAGATAGATAGATAGATAGATAGATAGATAGATAGATAGATAGATAGATAGATAGATAGATAGATAGATAGATAGATAGATGGATAGATAGATTTATTGGCCGCGCAGGGTTAAACACAGAAAGGACAAAATACAAAGTAGAGCTTTTTCTTTTTGGGAAGAAAAGAAGAGGGAAAAGGGGGGAGGGGGGCGAATTCCGACCAAAGTGATCGTGAAAAAAAATGGGAGAATTCCGATCAAAAGCGATCGTGAAAAAAAAGTGGGACCGATCAATAGGGATCGTGTATCATATATATATATATATATATATGTAGGTCCCGGGTTGATTCGGGGTTAACCACAGTAAATAAGGTACTCAATACATAGCAGAGTAAAAATTAATTTATTATATAGAAGGAGCTTCTACAGGACTAGAACTGTTTCATTCAAGAGAAATGAATGAAACAGTTCTAGTCCTGTAGAAGCCCCTTCTATATAATAAATATATATATATATATAATATTATTATTATATATATATATATAATATATTATATATATATATATATATATATATAGATAGATAGATATATAGATAGATAGATAGAAGATAGATAGATAGATAATAGATAGATAGATAGATAGATAGATTCTATGTGTGTGTGTATGCATTATGTGCGCATAATATATGAGCGCAAGCGCGACATGCATATGCATACATTGATGCGTCCATACATCTATCCATATGTAATACCGTCATACGTAGATATATTTTATGTGGAAAAGAAATGTAGCTTTCGTTTGTTTTATGTGTGCGTGTTGATTGCATATATATATATATATATATATATATATATATATATATATATATTATATATTTATATGTATATATATATATAAATACATGTAGTGCGTACATACATACATAGATAAACATGCATACATACATATATACGTACATACATGCATACACGCATACATACATACATAATACATACATACATACATACATACATACATACATACATACACTTGTATATGCCATGCTGGGCGTGGTTTTTCCCCATTCCACTATGAAGTTCATATTTATCGCGCTGGGCCAATTAGATGTCTCGAAACATGAGTAAACTGCCAGTGGTGCTTCCTCAAGCGAAACAGCCGGCCAATCGCACACTTTGTTTTAATGATCAACGCCAATTCCTCTTTGTCGAGTTCAAGTACGCATGTCGACTTTGAAATGTCTGAAAAGAAAAGCCTTGATAGGGCTTGGTTCGCTGTGTTTGTTAGGTTACCAGTGTTGGACAGACACAGCAGAAGCGAAGGCTAGAAGAGATTTAGCGGACAGGACAACCTAACATCAAGGATCATGGTTTACATGAAGCATGGGAGCTAAACGTCAGACAAAATTTATGCTTGGAATTGTATACCTATGCTACTGCGTGTATGGAAACTTCTTGTAAGTAGCGAACCTACGCTTGTCTAATTCAAATT
>NC_042999.1:126137548-126147548 GCF_006345805.1 Octopus sinensis | reverse complement strand
CTCCTTACAGCAGTGATATTCTTTTATTGTGCCGCTGAGTCCAAAGATGGAAGAGTGGAGAGGGTGTCTAAATCTGTTCGCGACTTCATACTACAATTAGCGAACGCGTGGTATGTATTACGAAGTTATATGTGTTCGAGGCCAACGGCTGGCTGAAACACAGTGTAACATATACCGCAGTGTACATTTTTAGGCGATAGGCATCCATGAAATTGAAAGTTGACATTACAATTATACAATTACTAGCAGAGATACCCGGCGTTGGTCGGGATTAAAATGGCCTAGTTTTTTTTATTGTTTTACTTGTTTCAGTCATGTGACTGCGGCCATGCTGGAGCACCGCCTTTACTCGAACAAATCGATCCCAGGATTTATTCTTTTGTAAAACTAGTACATATTCTATCGGTGTGTATTACCGACCGGTATATATATACATATATAAATCTATATATATATACATATACATCTCTCTCTCTCTCTCTCTCTCTCTCTCTCTCTCTCTTTCTCTGTATAATATATATATATATATTATATATATAAACCAGCTTAGAGAAGAAGAGAAACGAAACGAATCGAATCGAATCGATGCGAGGGCGCTCAGTCATACAATAGTGTAATAAATAAAATATATGCATACATACAAACATATATGTAGGTACCTACATCTACATGTATATATACATGCATATATAAATATATATACGTGTGTACAGGACACCACAAATAGACGTAGAACTCAACGAGAAACGAAAAAGTAAAAACAGCATGGAACGGACCATTTTTTTAACAACGAAAAAACAGAGTACAAGACAACTACACAAGGAAAAATCCCCTTCATCAGCTGTCCCTAGTTCAACTCCAGCGTGTTTCGAAGGTGAGGACAGAACACGTCTCTTCGAACTAGTCCTTCCTGCGAAAGAATTAAATAAAATTCCTTTGCAGAGGGGTAAAAATAAGGAAAAAAATGTGACAAAAATACAATTAAAAACAAATACAAAATAAAAATACAATTACAAAAAATACAGTACAAGAAAAAGGAAATGAAACAGGACAGAAAATAAATAATGAGGGCCTATAAGCCTAGACAAGGAAAAATTTTCACGAGCGCAGGAAGAAACATGTTACTTGAAGAAGGCGCCCAGCGAAAGGAAGTTCGTCGACCCGGCTGTGAGAGTGATGAGGAGGAGTGAAGAGAGAGAGAGGAGAGAGAGAGAGGAAGGAAGCCAAAGAGGGTGAAAGAAAGAGAGAGTAGGAGTTATAGAGTTTCGCGTCATAATTATATATAAAAACCAGCTTAGAGAAGAAGAAGAAACGAAACGAAACGAATCGAATCGAATCGACGCGAGGGCGCTCAGTCATACATTAGTGTAATAAATAAAATATATGCATACATACAAACATATATGTACGTACCTACATCTACATGTATATATACATGCATATATAAATATATATACGTGTGTACAGGACACCACAAATAGACGTAGAACTCAACGAGAAACGAAAAAGTAAAAACAGCATGGAACGGACCATTTTTTTAACAACAACAATAACAATAAGAGCAATAACAATAATTGTAACAACAACAACAACAGCAGCAGCAATATAGATTCCATAAGTTGGTCTAAGACCACAGATTTTTATGGAGTATAATGTTTTACTAGATTGTCAGACTGTAACGTGTGCCATATTCACAATAACCGCTTAACTCAGGATTAAGTCATAAAATTTTAGGAATAAAAAACAGTTTCACTCTGACAGAATATGGTTAAAATGCGGATAAAAGATATTAACCATCTTAACTGAGGTGCAATTATATTAATTATACTAATCATTTTAATTCTATAACATTAATCTAGGGTACATTCATCTTCATCTTACAACGGAGTACGTCTGCGCGTATATATATATATATATATAATATATATATATATATATATATATATATATATATATATAGTGTGAGGATAATGTTTGCCTGTTTACATGCGTGTGATCCAGTTATTTTTACTTTAACAAGATTAATGACTAGTGTTTGAATGAGTTTTGCTTGCTTTCCTCTTCTCATTCTGGAGTTATTAAAAACTTTAGAGTCCTTTAGAGTCATCCGCGATAAGTCATAAGATCTTCACACAATCAAAATATCTACATATGTTGTGTGTTCCCGTTTTAGTGGTACCTTTTACCTGTCATGTGTTGAAAGCTAAGATATCGGCTTGCTTCAAAGCAAGCTGACTCATAAGATAGTGAGTTGTTTTGTAACTGAATGGCGAAATTCAAAGTTAAGCTATATTTCAATAAATGAACAATAAAATTCAAATTGATGTAATGATTGCATTGTTCAATTAAATGGAGTCGCTTGAAACGGTCGTACTGCATTACTACTTGATATCCTGTTGCTTATTTTGATTATATATATATATATATATATATATATATATATATATATATATATATATATATATATATTTACATACATACATATATCTGAATGCAAGTATATATGTTTGTATTTATGTATATTTGTGTATACATATGTATATATACGAATATATATATATGTGCGTATGCGTGTGTATACTCGTGTATATATACGTATGTGTACACACACATACACACACACACACACACGCACGCACACACACACACACACACACACACACACACACCACACACACACACACATGTATATACATATAAATCAGACAAGGACAGTTTCAAAGAAGAAATCGTCGAAATTAGAGCAAAATGAAAGAAGAGTGTGTAAAATAAGAGATGTTAATTTAAAAAGAGGGAGTTAGGGAATCTGGGATAAGAAAGAGATGGATAAAAATGTGCGCGCGTGTGTGTGTGTGCGTATGTGTAAGTATATTTACATATAATTATTTGTATATTTGTATTCACACAAAGGCAGCTTGCTGACAGAACCAATTTTGCCGGGCAAAATGCTTAGCGGCATCTCATCCGTCATTATGTTCAGAATTCGCATTACACCGGAGTCGATATATGTTCTAGTTGACTAATGAGGTTGATATATTCCTTGGAAATTGCTGGCCTTGTGCCAAAATTTGAAATTGATATTTATACACGCGCGCGCGCGAACGCACGCACACCCACACACTTGTGTGGATTGAAAAGTTATACTAAAAAGATGGCTATGTTCGAGTTTTACTTTTTTTATATTTAAGATTGATTGTTCGTATTTCCTTATAGTCCTTTATGTTCAGTTTGCCACATCGGCATTTCTGCATCCATTAGTCACTTAACGTTTGGAAACTATCTCAATTTCATCCTTGGTTGAGAATGGCCTGATTTTGTACACCTTACATTTGGTCGCAAAGGATCGTGGGACTACGTTTTTTCAGCGCCCGTTTTAAAAATGATCTAATGGTTAAACCTGGTTGTTTTCATGGATAATTTCGTGTACTTTGTATCATTGTGTTGACTTTTGGTTTAAATGTTTTTCTCTTAGCGAAGCCTTTATAGATAGTTGTTTCATCTTTTGTGGACAGTTGTGTAGAATTGTATTGTTACGAAATATTAGCTTAGAATCGATTTATGCTGTATTGTAATAGATTCTTGGAAATGCATAGTCAGAAAACAAGACGATGTTATATTTGTATGGCCAATGTAGCAGCTTGATCTATGAAGTTCATAATTTTTATATCTACATTGGAATCTACATAAATTGGTAATTTAAACAATGTTCTCTGGTTAGTTGGCTTGTGGTTTTGCGCTAATGAGGTTTTTCCTTCCAATGTTTTTGTAATACGAGAGTGACTCAAAAAGTAATGCCATATTTTTTTTATTTCATGTGAAGTTTTTGACCAAAATAACTGAAAATTTTCCCAGTTATAAATGATTATATCATTTATCTTCTGAAATATTTTGTTTCTTACTTTTCAGGTTTTTAGACTGATAAGAAAAATTCAAAATGGCTTCCCCCTTAGAGTTACGTCAAGAACAAAGAGCAGTGATTGAATTTCTTGTTGCTAAGGGGGAGCCCTTTGTGAACATTCACCGACGATTACAAAATGTCTTTGAGGAGAATACTTTAGATTATAGCAATGTATGTAGGTGGGTCCGTCGTCTGAAAGATGAAAAGGTGGGAATTGTGAGTGTAGCTGATAAACCCCGTTCTTACCGTCCGTCCGCTTCTGTAAATCCTGCCAATAGCAGATGTTCTGATCAGAGATGACAGGCGCATAACTCTTGATGAGTTGACAGAAAACCTTGAAGTGAGCCATGGAAGTGCTTACAACACTGTCGAATCACTTGGCTTTTGAAAAGTGTGTGTTCGTTGGGTACCAAGAGAGAGGTGAAAACTGAACGCAAAACTGAGGGGGTCAATGCCTGAACTGAACTTCTCGAACAAAGTCAAAGAGACAACATCTTCTTTCGAAGGCTCGTAACAGGTGATGAAACATGGGTTCATCATTATGAACCGGAATCAAAGAGGCAGTCAATGGAATGGCGTCACTCTACGTTACCACCACCGAAAAAGTTCAAGATGCAAAAGTCAGCTGGAAAAATCAAGGCGATTGTGCTTTGGGATGCTCAAAAGTGTCATTCTGGTCAATTTCTTGCCAAAAGGAAAAACAATAAACTCTGAGGCCTACATTGAGATCCTGACGAGGCTCAAAGCAAGAATCTGACGAGTAAGACCCAACTTGCCAATCGACAATGTTCTCCTTCTGATTGACAATGCTTGAACACACACAAGCATCAGGACAAGGGAAACAATCGCCTCATTCAGGTGGACAACTTTACTGCATCCTCCATACTCACCAGATTTAGCGCCTTCAGACTATCATCTCTTCGGCCTCATGAAAGAGGGTTTGAGAGGCAAACATTATTCCAGTGACGAGGAAGTGAAAACCGTAGTGAAAAAGTGGCTCAAAGAACAAGTCAACAGAATTTTACGGGGCAGGAATATATGCGCTCATTCGAAGGTGGAACATTGCTATTGAAAAAGACGGTGACTATGTTGAGAAGTAGAGATGTGATCCACAGAGGACCAACTTCATTTTGATGTATGATACATGTTCTTGTGTTGGTAATTATACCTGTCCTAAAAATGGCATTACGTTTTTTACTCACCCTCGTATACTGCAAAAATAAGGCGGCGAACTGACAGAGTCGTTACCGCACCGGATCAAATGCTTATCGGCGTTTTTTCAGACTTCACGCTCTGAGTTCAAATATCGCTGGGATCGACTTTACCTTTCAATACTTTCTTCAAGCATATAGCTTGAAGAAGGACAGCTTCCATGAAGGTGACAAGTTAAACACAAACCACAAGAAAACAAAGTTTCTTATGGTGTATCTACCACTCAATGAGTTTTAAGATGACTGAGATATATCCCATTTTCAATATTGATCGAATGTTTTGTTTTATCAGTCACCTCACTAAAGAAAGAGATTACAGAGGCTATTACCAACAACGTCAATGACAAGAGCAACATATAGCCGCAGGCGTGGCTATGTGGTAAGAAGTTTGCTTCCCAACCACAAGATTCTAGGTTCAGTCCCACTGCGTGGCACCTTCGACAAGTGTCTTCTGCTATAGCCCCGTAAGTGGATTTAACAGACAGAAACTGAAAGAAGCCTATTGTATATAAAATATATGTGTGTATGAGTAGGTGTCTATATATGTATGCGTACCTCTGTGTATTTATGTTTGTGATAGTCAGTCCCCCACGGCTTGGCAACTGATGTTGGTTTATTTACGTCCCCGCAATTCAGCTGTTCGGCAAAATGAGACTGATGATCAGGCTGAAAAACAAGTACTGGGATCGATTTGTTCGACGAAACACTTCAAGGCGTGATCACAGTCCAATGATTGAAGTCAACAAAAGATAAAAGATAAAAAAAACTGCTGTGAAATGAAACTCTATTTTCTTAAGATCTCTTATTACTAAATAATACGTAGGACAACGAAAAAATAAAGTTAGGAAAATCGAATACGATAAATAGAAGTTGGACGATAGTTATATACTACACTATTAGGTATCAATAGACATTCCATAATACATTAATTTGAGTTCGAATCCTACCGTGATAGAAGACTGCAGTTTATTAATAAATACCGTACAGGAAGTGTCAACCTCGGTGGTATAGTGGTACTTTTCCCCGCCAGTCATGCAGGAGACCATGGTTCGATTCCCCGCCGGGGAGGCGTGCATACCATCTGTACAAGCTTCGGCTGTCTATATCCTAAATTTGTAACGATTAATAAAGACAGAATGAGATCTATGTACTGTTAAGAATAGCCTCATGCTTGAAAAAATAAACCATCGTGGTCTTCCACTTAAGCACTAAGATTTATACGAAATATCTTCACTTCGATACGCATCTGTTAAAAAAAAAATTAAGAAACGACATTTATTAACACCACTGAAATGAACTTCTCGACACTCAACTGTCACTCGCTGTTCACATAATACCACTTACCTTTAGATATAGTAATTCTCCCTATCCTTGATCCACGAAGCTCACTGTATTTATTAATAAATGCGTTTGTATGTGCGTGTATATACAAATATTTATGTGTGCACATGATTATGTGTACACATACTGAACTCATTTACATTTTCTCCTTTTTATGTTTTTCTTTTAGTGCTCATTTTATTCCTATTTATACCTATTAATTCTTAGCTATATATCATTTAGCTACTTCTCTTTCTTCTCTTTCCTTTTTATTCTTTTCCGTATGCATTTGTGAGCTAAATTTTGTAAGAATTCATATACTCTTTTGTATTTTTAATTATTTATTTTCTACACATGCTATAGAACTCATACTTCAATGTTTAAAAGTTGCTCTTTTTATATTACTGACAGACATCTCCAGCATGCTCCACAGGAAGTATTATTTGTCTAGAAACTTTTATCAATGCATTTATTACGTAAATAAAGGAAGTACACTCAAAAAGAAATAGAGATGCAGAGTGACAACCACTAACTTTCATATAAATGCAGAGTAACCAATTTAGCGAGGAAAATGATGTAGTTTCTTGAATGATTTTCTTCAGAAATTTCTCGAAGTCCCTTTGTTTCTTGGACATTTTGTTTCTTTCATTTCGATCATTTGATTTTGAAGCGTATGTGTTTGCCTAATTTGCTTCAAAGAGAATCCTGGATTACGTACAAAGTAAGAGACAATCGTAACCAAGGATGTTTAAGGTTTAGTCCATGACAACCTTTTCAATTGATTCGTTTGTATGATATCATACTATATATCAATTTACAGTATTAACCCTGTTATAGATAATCTCCTGATATGATAAAGTTAGGGATAATTAAATGTGTAAAACTGAAATCCAATCAGCGATCTCTTTATCTCCGAGACTATGGACACAGGGATTTTCTAAGGATGCTCTTTGTATTATTGTATTATCTTTTGTGCTCTGTCTTAATATTAATATCATCAAAATCCTCTTAATTATCAGAAATTAAATCATCAAATAAGACAACAAACATTTTCGACATGATCTCAAAACTGCTACGGGTGTAACAAAAATCTATACATTGGTAGATACAAAGAGCCTCATCCGTAAATTGGTGTTAAGTACAGCGGAACACATTTCACCATTGTTTGTTTTATAGAATTTTTATAGCTGCTTCTGAAATACTGGATAATTTCTTGGTCTATCAGTTATATAACAAAAGTGATTTTAGTGATAAAAACACGAAAAAATATTTTCGCGACTAAAAATTACTTAATCAAAAAAGGTTCTTAATTACCAAGACATGAAGCACATTTGATATTTAGTGCATAAAATCTTACCGGGATCTTTTCCTTTTGATCGGTAGGTCAATAAATTTTTTTTTTTTAACTAAACACTTTCAGACTTTGGATACTGGTAGAATGTGTCATATAGAACATCTTTTACTCTTAGCGCTGTTGAGAAAAGTTTCTATTTACGAAGTTATTTCGTGTTAAAGTTGCCGTATTTCGGTAATTTCAACCAATTTATCGACCTGCCGATCAAAAGGAAAAGACCCCCTTACTGCTATCACGAACTGTAGGAACGCATTCATCAGTGGAAGTGAAGAAGTTCTTATCCTCCAATACATTGCTTTGCATTTTATAAGAGACTTCAAATGTCAGCTAGAACTTACTAATCTTGTGTTGGACAAATATATTTTGTTTATTCTTGGGTTGGTCAAATATATCTCCGCATGTAAGAAGTGTCAATCATTTTTTATTGTGCTTGAAATTACTAACACTTTTGCTTTATTGGAACGTACACATGTTTTCTATGTTAAGCCTTTCCAGTAAAGAGCAATTTCGTCGGTGTTGTATATTTGATCAGGTCTAAGATAATATTCCTTGACAAGTTCATCAAATATCGCACTGTACGCTGTAGCCGTTGATGAGTTTGCTGATTGTTTTTCACCAGCAATATCCAATTTTCTTATTGCATGACATCTTAAATCTGGCCGTCAATCCAACCATGAAAACAAATGAGGTCTCCAAATCTATTTTCTCTTTAAAATATTTGTTTCG
This sequence comes from Octopus sinensis, assembly GCF_006345805.1. Classification (NCBI taxonomy): domain Eukaryota; kingdom Metazoa; phylum Mollusca; class Cephalopoda; order Octopoda; family Octopodidae; genus Octopus; species Octopus sinensis. The sequence continues at coordinate 126,139,039 of NC_042999.1, read as the reverse complement.
AGTTCTTAATGCCGTATAAAGTCAACGATTTGATGTTATATAATCTCTCATTAACACACTTCTACTTATGTCTCGTTCCATTTTCTTAATGATATCTAGTTTATCACTAACTTTAACGTTGTACTATTTGTTTCTTTTTCTTCGTAGTTTTCGGCATCGCGATAAGGTATAACACAAATAATTTTAAAAATACAACACTAGGCGTTCCTTATGTGGTTTCCATGGCCTACGACCTAAAAATGGCACCAGTGGACGTAAAGAAACATACCCGTTGCCAAAAATGTTCTTTACACTTTTACCTGTTTCAGTCATTGGACTGCAACTGCAGGAGCATCGCTTTATAAGGTTTGTCGAACAAATCGGCGCCAGGACTTATTTTTCAGTCTGGTACTTATTCTAACTGTCCGATTTATTGAACCACGAAGGTAAGAGGATGCAAACAAAGCAATACCAGCTGTCAAGCGATGGGATGACAAATACAAGACACACACACACACACACAAATATGTGTATATATATATATATGTTTATATATATATGCAATAATAAATCTCTGGGCGAGATGGATGTAAACAGTAGCAGCAGGGAATCGTAAACTATATTTACCACCTAAATGTGGCGGACCCATAGGGGACGATGCTACTGTTGTTTATAGCCCCAGGAGGACATCTCCTCCAGCTGGCTAACGACACACTGTCCGTGTCCGATTAGTATTTGCGAAGGGAAATCATCTTTCCCTTCTCTAGCCGTACGTTCTAATCGGACACAGACAGTGTGTCGTTAACCAGCCGGAAGAGATGTCCTCCTGGGGCTATAAACAACAATAGCATCGTCCCCTATGAGCCCACCACATATAAATGGTAAATATATTTCCCGATTCCGAGCTGCTACTGTTTACATCTCCCTCAGAGATTTAATATTGCTTGTTTCTCTTTTTTCTAGATCAAAAACAGTTTGTCACTAGAAAAAAGCATAAAGTATTTTGCGTTTGGAATGAGTTTTCATCGCTAGCTAGTGATTATCACACACTGATGACGGGTTACTACCTAGAAACCCAGGTCCGTGTGCATCACGTAAGGCTAGAGATGGGAACGACGATCCCCCTTAGCAAATACTAATCGGACACAGTGTGTCGTTAGCCAGCTGGAGGAGATGTCCTCCTGGGGCTATAAACAACAGTAACAAGTCTTATATATATATGTGTGTGTGTGTATGTATATGTATAAATAGGCGCAGGCGTGGCTGTATGGTAAGAAGCTTGCTTCTCAACCACATGGTTCCGGGTTCAATCCCACTGAGTGCACCTTAGGCTCTACCATAGCCTCGAGCCGACCAAAGACATGTGAGTGGATTTGGTAGTCGGAAACTTAAAGAAGCCCGTGCGTGTGTGTGTATGCGTGTGTGAGTTTACCTATCTACCTATCTATACACCCCCCACACACTCACACAGTTAAATAATTCTCTGCGCAACCGACGGATGGTAGGCGTTGC
>NC_042999.1:126112548-126135048 GCF_006345805.1 Octopus sinensis | reverse complement strand
CGCCTATTCTCTCTTAACTTTTCTCTCATTGCTATATAAGGTTTCAATGCAGTCATCCTGCTCTAACGAATATTTTTGTCCTAATCAAAGCATCTTTTACCAGTTTCGCAAATATTGTTCTACAGAGCCGGTAATTGTATCACAAAATGATTCCTTACTCTACTTTCTTTGGAATAAATTAATATTTGTGACACTAGAATGTAGTTGTCGACTTTTACTGCATGAATAAACGAATTCTTCTCCGCTTCTGAAATTTTGATAATTTTTCTGAAGACAGTAAGTATGAATAAACACAGGTGTACATCCCAACTAAAGTGCTAAAATATACCTTTTTTATGACATCATATGACATAAAGGCCTTACATACAAAAAAATGTTATATATAAATTACTATAGGTGCAAATTACTATATATATAAATGACTGTAGGTACAAATTTAACGTCATCTAAAGACGATAGCCACAAATACATATAAATGCTTATGGAGGCATAAGATATTATGTAATAACATTATGTAACCTATAGGTTATAGGTACAAATGATATTTTGTAACATGCTAAAGTATTTAGGCACAAACACACACACACACACACACACACACACACATGAAGTTACATATATATCCGGTCGTAGATTGACTAATGGTTTCGCATCCAAAAAGCGCTTAGCTTTATAGACGGCTCGTAAACTTCAATGGCTGCAAGCATATATCCTCTCTTCGAACTATATATATATATAAAACAGTCCTTGGACGAAAATTGTATGCACATTTTGCTTTGACGGTTAATGGCAGCCAAACCGAAGCTAGGATCGAGCTGAAAATCAGCAGGGATACTAAATGCGTGGTGAGGATGAGACCCGCGATGGTCAAAATTCGCAAGTTATAAAGATGTGGTTGCTATGGCAAAAAGAGTGATTTTTTATCGATTCAAGGGGACTTTTCGAAATATGATGACGGGGTGATAACAATAAAATGCTTAATACTTAATCGGAAACAGATTGCCATGCTATACATAAACCTTCTCGGTAGTTCAATTATTTGGTGAAAAAAATACCACGAAAGCAACGTAAACCGTCCAAGGGACGGGTGGTTTGCTCGTATATAATGATTTTTAGATACAAACGAGAAATCTGAATGTTGAATTCCAAAGTTTCTTATTAGTTGTCCATATACATTTTGATTCTTATATATTTTAGAAGCAGCGTTAAAACATTCAAGACAACTTTAACAAAAGCTCACGCATTTTATTCTTCGTCTTAGAAAAACAATGTCCGGTCTATTGTTCTTGCATTGCATTGACTTGTAATTAGGACATTCCATCGTTATTCTTTACTTGTATAGGTATGCATACATACCACATCGCTGTCAATTCTTATACGTCCACTTCCTGGGCTACCCACCCACCAAACTGCATTGTGTAGAGTTTTTGTTATGACATTATGCCTCCTAAGTAAATGACGGTATCTTTATGTATGTGGGTATATATTTATATGTGCATATGTGAGGATTTATGTATACATCCACTGCATGATTGTGAAAGAATGTGTGCGTCTGTATCTTCGTATTTGTGCGTGGGTGGAATTGGAAGACAGAGAGGGGAGAGGGGAGGCGAGAATACAGGAAAACGTTACTTAACGAGAAAAATAAGTTTATATCTAGTGTGTCATTCTTAAGTAGTCGATATTGTTCAAGGGCCGCACTGAATCGCCTACCGTACTTTGACTAATATTTAACGATAGATACAGAGGACTGTGTGTGTGTGTGTGTGTGTATGTGTATGTATGTGAGTGTTTGTACACCTGTATGCACGTGGGTATTCATATATATATATATATTATATATATATAATGCATTATATGTGTGTATGTGTACACACATATAAAATCGAGCGAAGATGATTCAAAAGTCAATTTAGCATGAATATAAATCAGCCAACGATCGAGATCAGTCGAGGATATTTCCTTTTAATGTGCGTGTCGTCATTCGAATCTCTCATTCCTTCTTCACACCTTCCATCACCCCCATCACACTCTACATCACTTTCCCTACAACATACACTGATCACTACCACCTTCACTTGATCCTAGAGTTTCCATCTTTAGGATGTCTAAACTTCTATTCTGCCATTCATACTATAACTGACCTACACTACATCCAGGTAGCTGAACCTGGTATGCGTGGACAATTGAGCAGGGTTAGCGTTATATTGTTCCATTATTAAGACAATGAACATTATTTGATATTTTCAAAATGGCATTTTTGAAAATACGTGAAAGCAATGCTTCTATACACACATATATATATATATGTACACACACACACACATGCACACATATGTGTGAATGTGTGTGTGTGTGTTGTGTGTGTGTGTGTGTGTGTGTGTGTGTGTATGTATCTTTGTGTCTGTCAATGGATGCCGGGTATTTTCGCCGCACAAAGTCATACATCCTCTCCAGCTATTCGGAGTACAGGTTGGCATCAACAGTTCAACCGTCTGCAACGTATCCTGTCATATTCCCACCAGATGCAGAGCCTCACCTTGTGTTCGAAACACCCGTGTTTGGCGGTAGGTTTCGGAAGCTGACTATGCTCAAGCACTCTCTTATGCATGTTAGGATTGTGGGAAAAATATCTCCCTCAGGTTAATACTTGTTCGAATCAATGGCTCACTTCCGGTGCTTCCAACGCTTCATCAACCAAGAATGAGGTAGACGTGTCAGTGAAGGAGTGCTTCACTTTGAAGGACAAGAATTGGCCGCAGTGGAATCAAAAACCTGGCAGAAAGTTGGCTGCAGAGAATGCAACATGGTGGCCTCAACTTTGAAATCTAGGCTCCTTTTGTTGTAACTTGACGAATAAAGTTAATGAGTTTCTAAAATATTGCAAAACTTTTGTCTCAACACAGTATGCATAGCGTCAGACAGATAGATGGACACACAGACAGACAGACAGACAGACAGACAGTCAGATAGATAGATAGATAGATAGATAGATAGATAGATAGATAGATAGATAGATAGATAGATAGATAGATAGATAGATAGATGATAGATAGATAGATAGACAGACAGAAAAAAGATATAAAGATAGATATAAAGATGTAGTCACGAACCATGCATACATATGTATGTGTGGAATAGGGAGAGAGATATATAGGTAAATAATCTAAAAGCAATATTGTGTGAGGTATATGAAATAACCTTCTAATTTTAACCATTACTTCAGGACCGTAAATTAATAATAGATGTGGAAGTATTATGTGAAGGAGCTTTGTGTGTAAGTTTGTGAATGTATGTATGAGCGAGGGTGAGAGAGGAAGAGAGACAGAAAGAGAGAAAGTTAGAAAGACAGATCGATAGCTTGTTAAATAACTAGATAAATTGACACATATACTCATTAGGAAGTATGAAGTTATAGAGATTGGCTTAAATATAAAGATAGGTAAACAGATATATCAACATACATATCTATAGGGCCAATTAGATATACGGATAATCAGAGAGATATAGGTAATTTCATAGATAAGTGAATGTCCTATTTTGTTTTATATTTTTTTTGTATTATTATCTTCTATTTCATCTTATATTATTTTCTAATCAAGCTATTATCCATCCAGTGACAAATTATAATATTTGATGCTCTGAATATATATTTCATTTCTCAGAAACCAGTTATGCGATCAGCGATATACGCGAAACTGAATAATAACAGAGAGTAATCTCAGCCCTACTATATATACATATATATCTATATTTGTCAACCAGTCTATCATTCTCTCTCCTCTCTCTTTCTCTCTCTCTCTCTCTCTCTCTCTCTCTCTCTCTCTCCTCTCTCTCGCTATATATTCTTTTATTGCCTTACTTGTTTCAATCATTTTGATTGCGGCCATGCTGAAACACCGCCTGTAAGGGTTTTAGTCGAACAAATCGACCCTAGGACTTATTATTTAAACCTATTATTGTTTAAACTTATTCTATCGGTCACTTTTTGCCGAACTGCTATGTTACGGGGACATAAACACCAGCACCGGTTGTGGTGGGGGTAAGATACATACACACACACACACACACACACACATACACATACATATATATATGACGGGTTTCTTTCATTTTCCGTCGACCAAATCCACTCACAAGGCTTTGGTTCTGATCAGCCCGAGGCCATAGTAGAAGACACTTGCCCAAGGTTCTACGCAGTGGGACTGAACCCAGAACCATGTGGTTGGGAAGCAAGCTTCTTATTACAAAGCCACGCATGCACCTATCAATATATATAACATAAATGATATATAAATATATGCATATATACCTACGTGTATATCTTTATATATAAAAAGGAAGTTGTGTGTCTGTCTCCTACGATTTAGATTCCTAACTACTCCCATATTTTGCGGTGCAGTTTAACCAAAAACGGGTATCTTATAGTCGTGATTCATATCGAGCCCTTCTGGGTATTAGTGCGCATCTACGATGAGTCTACGATTTAAAAAAAAAATTACCATAATTTTTTCCCATTTTAATGCATTTTTTTTGCTATTATGTAAGGGAAGTAACTCTCTAAAAATGATTATATAGTTATTTCCCTTACAAACCCGAGCAACGCCGGGCGATACTGCTAGTATATATATATAATATATATATATAATATATATATATATATATATATATATATAATATATATATATATATATATATATTTATTTGACTCAGCTCCATGTAAGTTTCGTGTGCACCTGGATCAAACTTATCGCGTCAGTCATTCTGACTCTTCTCTAGATACTACATTTACGAGGGTTATATGAGCCTACGAAACTTTCATTGCATGGGATGAATCAAATTGTTATTAAATTATATATGTATCTCCTACCAAATGTACTGAGTGTCACTTACTTTAGTTTATCTACTCACTGGAGTCCATATTTTTGTGTGCGTATGTGTGTGGTGCGTGTGTGTGCGCGCGCGCGAATGCACGTGGCTTAGTGGTTAGGATATTGGACTCACGATCCGATCGTGAGGTCATGAGTTCAATTCCCGGCAACGCGTTGTGCCCTCGAGCAAGACACTTTATTTCACATTGCTCCAGTCCATTCAGCAGGCACGTTAATTTCACGACCAGGTTGTTCCGTTGATCGGATCAACTGGAACCCTCGTAATCATAACCGACGGGGTGAGTGATACACACACACACACACACACACACACACACACACATATATATATACATGTATATATACATGTATATATATATATATACATGTATATATACATATACATGTATATATACATGTATATATATACATGTATATATATATACATATATATATATATAGTTGAAATTTAAAGAATAATAAAAGACGAGGACAGATGTATGAACAACAAGAAGAAAAAGAAAATGGAAATTGGGCAGTTGATGATTGTTTATTATTAACGACCAATTAATCATCTTAACTTACAGCTCTTTCAATTAATACTCAGTAAATATTAATTGAATACTAAATTTATATTTATATGACCTGAGAATAATATCTTTAGTGTGGAAAAATATGTTTTATATGTGTTTATGGATTCATTATAGGAGACTAACCTTCATGAGGTTAACACAACCTCTAATTGAACATATATATATATACGATTAAAATGCACTGAGGATAGTTAAAATATTTTTTTATTAAAATATTTGAAGCTTTAACCGGTTTCACAGTTTACACTGATTTACAAAAAGTTCAAATAGAAAGACGTGGCTTATGTCGCTCTGTCTAATCAACAGTATAAACGATAATATTAACTTTACCATGGAATACAGTAAAATTCAACTACTATTCCTGGATATACTAATAATCAAAAGAGATAGAATTATTGAAACAGATATTCACTACAAACAAACAGATTCTAAACAATACCTACTATTCTCCTCATGCCATCCCAAAGACACGAAGAATAATATCCTCTTCAATCTAGCAAGACGAATATGCGTAATTGTTTCAAATCCTGAAACTCGCAATAAAAGACTCCAGGAGCTAAAACAAGTACTACTTTAAAAACAATATCCATTAATGATAATAGACAATGGAATAGAACGTGCCAATGCAATAAATATCGAAGAAGTACGGAAAACGAAAAACGTTCCAGATTCATCCAATAATCTGCCCTTTATTACAATACACAACCCAAGCAACACTGAGGTTTACAATATTATTCACCAGAACATCCTACTACTAAAACAAGACCTAATAATGAAACAAGCATTCGAAATGCACAAAATAATCAAAAGAAAAAGAAAATCAAAGTTCCTCAAAAAAGTCCTCACTTGTGCTAAATTACCTTCCACAATTCCTATACCAACAGTCAAAAATATGGTCACTCCAATTGCGGGACCTGCATGAACCTTATTGAAGACACAACATTCAAATTCAAACCAGGGTAAACTTTTACCGTAAAAAGTCACTTTACATGTTCTTCAAATGTCAAGGATGTAATGAAAATTACATAGTTCAAACAATAGAAATAGACTGACCATTCATCGACAACAAATACAAGACCCCAGTACTAGACAGATCCCACTGAGTGGTCACATAGACATTGTGTAAAAAATAAGTCCCCCAAATTCCAGATCTTCCCACTTTACCTATGTTCAGCGAATACTACAGATGAAGCACGGATAAACAAAGAAAATACTTTCATACAAAGTACAAACCAAGACTTAAACTTTAACAGAGTACATGCACAAATAACTATTCACCCATAAAATTAATTCTGCCACTTCTCATGAGGAAGCTACACAGCTAAAAGCCTAAATTCTAACCATTGGACTACAAACGACTCCTGTCCACTCTCCCACCAGACAAATTAAATTCGGTCTGTCTAGATTATAACTAAACATGTTCACTCAGCCGTGTCGGCCCTCTTTATAGGCGCAAAATATACTGTCACGTTACAGTAATGCACGGACGTAGCAGGAAACGTACAAAAGTTATAAAATTAATCATGTGTTCATTCTCTACAAACACTTGGCATAAAACATTCAGAGCATTGATTGTTTGAACTTCTTCAATCAACCGTGTCAGCTTTAACTAACGACGCCAAACATTGTTACTTGATACTAAAACGCAGACGTAGCGTCGAACCTACAAAAATTTCTAAGACCAATCATATGACTATCCTCTACCAATCAAATGCTATTCAAAACATATACTAATTTGAGTCATGAACTCCTTATAAAAACAAGGCAACCTCCAAACACTAGTCAGAAGCAAGACAGCTACGACATACGCCACATCTTTCTATTTGAACTTTTTTGAAAATCAGCGTAAACTGTGAAACCGGTTAAAGCTTCAAATATTTTAATAAAAAATATTTTAACTATTCTCAGTGCATTTTCAACTTCTACATTTCCTATATGGAATAAAATATCTTTGTTTTCTAATATATATATATATATAAACAATTTAACATTAAATGGTGGGTTAGCCGATACGTTTTAGTATATTAATGTTTATTAAACTTTTACAAGGAAAAGTTTGCCAATGACTTCAACGCTTCGGCTTCCTCGCTTTCGTCAGATAGTGTTCTACTCGAGTTCTGTTAGGCCTTGTATAGTCTTTGGTAAAACTTGTTGTTGTTATCGTCGTCGTTGTTGTTGCTGTTGTTATTGATGATGATAGTGTAGGTAAATCGCGGAAGTATTTGTTTAAACAGGAGTATCAAATTCTGGTCAAGCTGGTGCGTATTGTTTTATACGTTGAAAATATTTGATCACGCAGGATATGTCAGACTGGTGTTGATTTGGAGTTTGTATTTTTAGAAGTCTATTACGAAATTTTAAACTGGGTGTTTTGTTTGGAAGGTTGGAATAGAGTAGCTTATGTTACTAGCGATATTTAATGGGTTTTCTAGTCTGCATACAAAGAAATTTACGTATATCTACTCGTATCCCACTAGATACGTCAACACGTCAACAACACCACCGATCAGATGCACATACAGCTCCACATATTTCAGACTAGGGTGCAAATACATCCACAGGAGCCACAAGCATATATATAAGCGCTCCCTGATATATTTTTAATGTATCGGAGATAAATTTTACTCAAGTTCTTAGGAGCGTACTCTAGGTTAATGCTCTAACACTCCTACATTTGTGTATATACGCATAGGTATGCCTATGCGCATGTATACATGTGTTTATGGCTATATATTAGTATGTGTAGATAGGAGTGTGTAGGTGAATATAAAAATTTGTGTATGCATGTACGTATGGATGTGTGATGTGTGTGCATGTGTGCATAGATGTGAGTGTGTGTGTGTGTCATGAAAGATCAAGAACAAATATGGGATGAAGGAGAGTAGAGAATAAATCTTAATTAATCTCTATTATTTATCGAATTACATAGCCTTAAAATGTAATCCAACAGAAAGAGGTGTAACACAACGAATGAGAGCTCGGAGTAACATATGTTCTCGCAGTAAAACAATCCCAGCTCATAGCAACTAAATTATAACTAAGCATTACCACTAACGTTTGAGAAGGGTCACTGTGGCGGCCTCTACATTGTTGCTAAACCTCCTTAAAATGGTGCCCATGTCGCACAAATCAAGTAAAATCACATCGATCTATCTTATTTAAGGAAAAGTCAGGTTTAACAACGCAGTTCTACATACAACGAAAATAAAACGGAATCGTTGCATTTGGGATGTTATTGATCATAGTTTTACCCAATCGGAGTTGATCTAAAGCTGAGCAGCAACAACGCTGGGATTACAGAAACGTAGTGTTGGTGGATGTTGTAGTAGTAGTAGTAGTAGTAGTAGTAGTAGTAGGAGGAGGAGGAGGAGGAGGAGGAGGAGGAGGTGGAGGAGGAGGAAGAGCAGCAGCAGCAGTAATAGTAGTAGTCTGTATGTGTGTGTGTGTGGACACGATTCAATGTGGTAAAAAAAGGGCAGACAACAATAAGTGTTGCGAATGCTAAGAAGATTTTTATTTTTTATTTTTCTGAACAGAATCAGTCATTGCAGAACTAAAATAGAATTTGTATATTTAAGCGATTGCTTGTATATTACAAAAATATCATTGACATTAAAGGAACAGCAGCACAGGTTGTTGAACATTGGTAGCAGTTGGGTTAAGATGGAAGCAATAAGGAGGAAATCATGACTTCAGGTTCGTTGGGGAGTTGATCCGATTTCTTTTTTTAGATGCCATATATATATATATATATATATATATATATATGCAACCACCACCATCTGAAGGGCACAAAACGATCGAAAAATAAATATTCCTATACCAACAGTCAAAAATATGGTCACCCCAATTGCGGGACCAACCAACAACAGAGGAGACCTACGACGACAACAAAAACAAAATACAACCACATTTCCCCTTCTACAACCGAACAATGAAGACAGAACTATGAGAAAACCATAACACCAAACCAAATAACATGAACATGAACTATGTATCCTCTGACCAAGTGGCAAACCAAAGAGGCAACTCTTTTTACTAACTTCTCTAGAAAATATGAAGGCCGACCTAAGCCAGGAGATCCAACGAGCTATCAGCAACCATTTATGCAAAACATAAGGAACATACACCCACCACCAACGAGAAAATCATAAACACATAGCTCCATACAAAAAATACCCTCATTGCCACCTCTGAACAAAATAAAACATAACTTAGAACAATGCAAACATCAAACTACTCCTACCTCGATATTCCTGTTAAATGTACGTGATATCATCCCATCACTCATTGCCCAAAAATGGAAGATCCCATATATAGAGAGTTGGCTTGCCGAAATGGCACATTGCTTCCCTTTCTTTATCCTTACTGAACCTCACCTAAACAGCACACATCAAACAGAACCCAGAAATGTTCTATTCTTATGCAAATAAGCATAGAACCGCTGTCTCACCCATTGGGCCCATTGATCGATGATAACGACATTCCCCAAAACGATGCTAAAGAAATGGCAGAAATACTGCAGAAACAATGCTGTTCTGTCTTTAGTGATCCCACTCTTATCTATGAAAGAGAAGCGAACGAAGTTGATTCCCAACATAAAATCTCGGACATAACCTTCACTGCCTCGGACGTCATAGCAGCAATAGATAAGGTCAAATAGTATTCTGCTATAGGCCCTGATAGATTCCCCGCTACCCTCCTGAAGGAATGTAGACACCAATTTGCAATCCCTCTAACCAACTTCTGGAGAAATTCTTTAGACTCAGGTTATATACCGAAACAGCTCCTATCCCAGTCTGTCATCCCGGTTTTTAAACAGGGAAACAGATCCCTCCTTCCTGAAGATCCACAAACTCCTAAATGCAAATCAGCATGGCTTTCGCTGTGGCAGGGACTGTCTATGATTTTTTTATTCTGTGGCAGGGACTGTCTAACACAGCTCTTACACCACATTGAAGATATACTTAAAGCCTTGGGAACAGGTTCAAACTCTGATGTCGTATATCTTGACTTCAGTAAAGCGTTCGACAGGGTTGACCATATCTTACTCTCAGAATTAGTAAATGTTGGAATCCGTAGAAAACCTCTACACTGGATTCCTGGCGAATAGAACACAAGAATATATATATATATATAAAACCACTGACCCATGCGCCTTCATTATATAGATCGTCGGCCTCTTTCCAGTTTCAAATGCCGGCTGGGTTCAGTTTTTTTCTTTTATCCTTTCGAAGTTGATAAAATAAGTGTCAGTTGAACACTAGGGTCGATGTAATCAATTAATCCCCTTCCCCAAAACTTACTGGCCTTGTACCAAAGTTTGAAACCAATATATATGTAAGTATGTGTGTGCGTGCATGTGTGTTTGAGTGTATAAAGAGAAAGAGAGAGAGAGGGGAAATAGAAGCATACAAATAGTTCTCAAATTTCTGTAGACCCAAGAAATACGTCTCATCGTTCGGTGACGATAATATTGAAAGACCAGTGGAGCTGTTTGCCTCTTTGAAACACTTAGTAATGCACAGCTGAGCCCAACTGTTAACACAATTATTTCATTCTCATGACATGAGTTGAGTTCTCTTTTCATTCGTTTGTACATCAATCTGTATTTATATATAGATAAATACACGCGCGCACACACATACACACACACACACACACGCTCACACATATATACACATATTTACGTGCGTGTGTGCATGTATGCGTATACACACACATACATATATATACATATGCATATATATATATATATATGTGTGTGTGTGTGTGTTTGTGTGCGTGTGTGTGTATGCGTGTGTGTGTGTCTGTGTGTGCGTGCGTGTGTGTGTGTGTGCGATAGCTGCCAAAGGGTGAATACCGAAAACATACACGGACGCCCATTAATAAAATTTGATGTACCCTACCCCCCTGCTGCGAGTGTCCTCATCTTGTTATATTTGTCATTTGTTTTCTGTTACTCTGTACATACATACATACATACACACACACACCACACACACACACACACACACCACACACACACACATATATATATATATGATGCTATTATACACACATACTTAGAAACACATGCACTTTGTTTTCGCGACCATTTAAACATGTTTGATGAAAGACACCAGATTTAATGTCTGTTTAATGTGATGAAGAGCATTGCCTGACTGTAAGCATGTGATGTTGTTGGGCGTGTTTACATGTCACACTGCATCGTTTTTCACACTGATAAACTTCACATATAGCAGAGCGTTAAGGAGAAGAAAATGCCGAAACAGCTGGGACATACACACACACACACACACACACACACAGGGATAGAAAGTGGTTATAAACAAGTATATACATATACGTATATACTTGTATGTGTGTGTATATATATATTTAAACATATATGTATATACATATACGTATACACATACATATAAATACACGCACACTCACGCACGCACGACACACAAATACTCACGCACACACGCACACACACTTATATATACACATATGAGTGTGTGTAAAGAGAGTGACAGTGAACGAGAGTAAGAAAGACGAAAATCAGTTGAGTGGAGTAGAGATTAAAGGAGTAAAGTCATTCCAGTCTTGACCATACCAAATTATTCAGACAAGGAGTATCTAGGACTACATTATCCAATGTCTCCTGTTATTTTCTAAACGATTGTGTGCGATTTGAATGAGATTTGGATGGTGTTTACAACTAGTCGGGCTACCACGTGGAAGATGAGCTTTCAATCTAGGATGTACAAAAGAAATTGTGGGGTATGCATGATTTCTCACAAGGCTGGAATTTCGAAGAAATCATGAACAACTAAACGCAAATCGTGTATCTAGAATATGTTTGGCAAGGCCCTTGCTGTTCCCGTCCACTTATCGTTGTGAAGAAGACTTTTATTAATGTTTTTTTTTTTAAAAACAAAAACAAATTCTTTGCAAGACTAAATGATATACGGGTGTGCTTCTCTGAAACTGTTCCCGTCCTCTTATCGTCCCTTGCTGTTCCCGTCTACTTATCTGTCCATCATAGTTCCCGTCTACTTATCCATTCCTCGCTGTTCCCGTCTACTTATCCGTCATTCACTGTTCCCGTCCACTTATTCAGCCCTTACTGTTGTCATCCACTTATCCACCCCTTGCTGTTCCTGTCTACTTATCCGTCAATCGCTGATCCCGTCTATTTATCCATCCCTCACAGTTCCCGTCTACTTACTTATCCGTCCCTCACTATTCCCATCCTTTTATCTGCCCCTTGCTTTCCCGTTGTTTTCTTAATTTTTGTTTTTATATCCTTGTAATTCATTCTCCGATTGTTAGGTTCTCAAAATACCATTGGGATTAAACGTATGTTTGTTGCGTTGATTCTTAATTGTAGCAGATTCAGTTCACTTGCTTTCCTTCACTTTTCTTCAAGAAGATTATTCATCATATCATCCTATGTTTTCATGCCTAAAATTTCTGGTTTTATGCTCGTATGTTCACAATTACAATGTGATGAAGCTCGATTGTTGGAATATGCTTTGTTTGAGATTTCAATAATTTCGATAAAAATATAACCTCCAACCGAATTGCATAAAATCTTATCTATGATATCCTTACTGGACTAGATTTATTGACTTACTGGCTGTCAATCACTTTCTACCATTTTGTCTCTTGCATTGTTAGTCGATTAAAAAAACATTGGGTCGACAGTGATGTTCAAGAAAGTCCATCAGAGTAACGGATCTTTTCAATTCTGAAGCCAGGACCACAGATCTTTCTACTTAACTAAATATTCTGAAACTTCGTATGCTGATAGAGTCTAGCAAAACAAGACACAGGTTGGAACTAGTTTATTTGAGAAAAATCTATTTTATGACTTTAATCGTAGATTAAAACTGCGAATTTTAACCAATCAGATTGTTTGTTTTCATGTGTAAAACTTGACTGCATTCTATTAGTGTGACGTAGAAAGCGCTTTTGTGACGTACTAACGTTCGGAAAACTGTAAACAAACACAGAACGTAACGGCAGACGAAATACGGCTACGCATTTCGCCCGGCGTGCTAACGTTTCTGCCAGCTCTTTGCTTTTTTAATATTAAATTTCTTGCCTTTTGCACAAATAAATACAATAAGTGAAATGAAACGCATTAGCTTAGAAACGAAATCTTGTTAGAAGCCTCGTCACTGAGATGCCACTTCTTAATAGCAAACGAAAGCAAGTACTAACAGAATGGAAACATTTTCAATTTAATACATGTGGCTTATTAACTAGTTTTAAATATTGTTATTAGAAGGTGGCTGACTATAGGATCCTGGAAACATGAGTACGTTAAATAATTAGGAGATGGCTTGTTTACATTTAAGATGTTTAATACGTCACCAAATTGGTGGTCGAGACGGAGTAAATAAAATAAAGCCGAATGACGGAATATCATTGGTTAAAATTCTAATTATTAAACAACGTTAAACTTAGAAGTTACAATTCCGTTTTCATTCTGGTTTACAATTAAGTTTACTTTTGATACATTCTACCAGTATACGAAGTTTCAAATTGTTTGGTTCAGTAGGAAAAATTTGAAAAAACTGGCTTCAGAATTGAAAAGATCCAGAGTAACTAGTGGTAATAGCAGTACTTGATACATGGTCATGGTAGTTTACAATAATCACAAGGGGGTGATCTGTGAATTCAAATTAGTGATTGGAAGCTAAATTCATTTTTTTTTTAGTGATCCTAGAGATCCTACAAAGGCCATATCTAAGAAATATTCAATATTAAATAAACGGAGGTGATGTAATGATATTAAATATCTTTGAAAAATGAAAGGAAAAAAACTTAGGGTATTAGTATAGTTAGTAAATATTGATGATGAATAATAGATTCGGAATTGATAACTACCTTAGATGATATTTTTTACAAGACACGCATTAGAAGCGAAAGCAGGAACAACTGTCCTAATGTTGTTGTTGTTGTTGTTTTTAACTAATGCTAAATATTGCCATGATAACGGTTTATTTAAGAATGCCTCGGGTATCTGTGAGGTCATTCACCAGGGTTTTGCAAATTTCCCAAGAACAGAAATAGTGAGGGAGTGTGCTATGAATGACTATTCATTCGAAGATAAATTAGAAAAGCAGAGTGTAAAATGCATGCAAACAGGATTTGGTGAGGATGTCTTCGGTTTTACAAACCAGAACCAATGTTTTTGGAAAGTTTCTTGGCAGATGTAGTTTTACATGCTAATTGCGAAAATTATAATCATTTTTGGGGGAGGAAATTAAAAACAAAAACAGAAGTTACGAGCCTTTAAAGATTAAACATTGAATTTCAGTCAATCAGATGCTGCTGCTTTCGTCACGCTAGAAGACGGAATTGCTATGTTTTTCTAGACATTTGTTTTTGATTAAAGGACACACGTTTGTCTCAGTTTTCTCATTTTTATTTTTGATTATTCGTTTGGTGAGAAATTAATAAAAAAAATGTTACACACTCCTTTTTAAAGATGAAAAATGTTTATTGAAAGAAATGAGACAAAACAACAAATGAACTTGGCAATGTACCGTAATATTATCTGAAACAGGTCAACATTTACGTGTCTGTCCCACTACATAAATTCATGAAGATCTGAGTCAATTATAGAAAGATGAGCTCCACAGCGACATTTATTTGACCTTTTAACGCAGTTCCATATGCTTTCCACCTGTGTGTGTGTGTGTGTCACGTCCTCTAAGTAGACAAATTCAACGCTATGATTCTCTGGGTCAAGCCTTGTTACAGGTCACTAAATTGTAGTGGATTTCGGTAGAATCGACTCCCGGTTGTATTCTTCAACTATATTGCAGTTGTGACATGATACTTCATATTGAAACAACGGCCAAGTTTTGATTCACATACTGCCGAAAATCCATTGCTCCTGAAGAACTCATCATTCATAATATTTCCGACTGAAGTTCATGAGTCGCGACGATCGTTCCAGGACCACATATCCTCTGCATATAGTTCCTTGTATGCTGTGGTTCATTTGTACCGCCTCTCCAAAGAAACAACTATTATTTCACTCAACAAAAAATAACAGAGCTATGGTTTTTAGTGGAAGTAGGTTCCTTCGAGCTTCTCCGCGCCGACACAAATTCATTGCAGCCTATTTTCTTGTAGCACCATTGGAGTATATCACCAACAACGAAAATGTTCATTTGATGTTTTTGCGGATGTCTTTTCCGTGTTACTATATATTCCGGTTGGAAATAACTCACTACATCGGCCTCCGTTTCGATGTATCCATCCCACCAGACCTCTCAAATTCTCTACTTCACTGATCAAGATGGATTTCAATTTCTTACTTCTTCACGCTGGTTGAAATTTGTTTTGTTTCAATACGTTCGCTCGCGCAGGTTCAATATGTTACTATGGAAATACATAGCAGTTTCAATCTCCGACGTATCGAAAATGACCGCATTTGATGAGGTGAAATTTTAAAAGATTCAATCTGCAAACGGTTGTAAATTCATTTATTGATAATTTCTCTCAAAAGTGGTTATGCTTTCCATAATTTGTATGAAAAACTACATCTGTATAGAAATTTTCAAACAAATCAGATCTGATGTGTGAAACCAAAAGGACCATTTGGTGATTTTATAGTATATGTTTGGTTTGGTTTGGTCGAGGTGGAGAGCCGTCAGAAATGTTAGCACGCAGTGCAAAAGAACGTTGCGGCATTTCGTCCGTCTTTACATTCTGAGTTCAAATTCCGCCGAGGTCGAATTTGCCTTTCGTCCTTTCGGGGTCGATAAAATAAGTACCAGTTGAATACTGGGATCGATGTAACCAACTTACACCCTACCCTGAAATTGCTAGCCATCTGCCCAAATTTGAATATTATATGTTTAGTGTTTATATAAATATATATATATATTTCGATTCGACATTGGCTAGCGTAACTATATTTGCCAATTAAGAAAAATCTCGTACCAAGATTAATGTTTTTGCTTCTGATTGTCCCAATAAAATGAAATATACTTCCAGAAACTTCCTTATGCGGTTGCTCAATTTCTTTGCTCACATATAACACAAAACTTCGTATTCTTTGTCTCTCCTCAGAACTCAGTCCCCTGTCACTATGATAAATAGTGATAAATATTATGTCCTGACAATCTTAATAACTTTAGATAGTTGGTAGCGCTTTATATATGTGATTCGTTTAGCCGCCGAATAAAGAAGATAAAAGTTACTGAATTATTTAGCCGTTTTAAAGTTGATAGACATTGATAAGTATACAAATAACAGAAAAACGAGAAAGGATTATGTAGTTTCAGCGAGAAACGATACAGCAAAGCACACAAATTAACTATTATACAAAATACTGCTTGCATAGGTGTACGATATATGTAGACACAGAGGCACACAACTCTAACTGCCCTTCCCCGCACATGCATTTATCTGTGCGTGTGTGTGTGTGTGTGTGTGTGTGTGTGTGTGTGTGTGTGTGTGTGTGTGTGTGTGCGTGCGTGTTTGTGTGTCTTTGTGCGCACGCACGCGTTAGTTTGACACTGATAAACACATTTCCACCGAGTTGTGTATAGATGAATTACCTAAAGACATTTATTTAAAAATCAAAAGACGAGATCAAAACACCTTCAATCAGTTTCAAATAACATATAATGCGCTCATAAAAGTATCTGTCACTAGAATTGGATTATATTCTATAGTAACCTTATCTACTGCATAAGAAGTATTTACCTAGAATTGACGTTGTGACGGCAGAGGATTAATTACATTAATTCGCTTTGTAATTTGAAATCCTTTGCAATACATTAATTGAAATAAAAATACAATTATGAACATAATTATAAACAAGAAATACCCTTAGGTATATGTTGTTCTTGCTACTATTGTCGTTTAACCCAACTTCGGCCCTAATTGAGCAAACATTCCAATCGTGTCATATCACTTCAGATACAGTTTTAGGGCTTATGAATGCTTCCTTTCTTTAAGTGGCACGATATCATTTGACTACTATTTCCAGCAGCTTGGACAACCACGTAAAGGTTCCCTCGTTGTTAAGGTTTTTTTTTTGGGGGGGGGGGTCAACGCAATTTTCGATGTCATAATGATAGCAAAGGAGAAGACGTGTGAATGAAGAGAAATTTCTCGAAAATCTGTGTTTATTAAATAACATCATAAACGGTAACTATAGTAATAATAATTAGTCAGCTAACATGTTTTTGAATTGTTACGATTCTTTAAATCTTTCCTTGATGCTTTTAATTTTTCGCCGGTCGCTTATTTGCATCGAAGGGGTAGAATTGTCAGAGCAGTGAGTATATGGTCTTTCCATATACATTTCGCATCTTGATTCTTGAAATTCAAATTTCGCAGTTACGCCTTCCAGATTTCAATAAATATACTAGGGTTGATTCTTCTCTATCACTTTCTGCCTGCGCTGTACAATTCAATGGTCCAGTTCAGGTGCAGTGCCGCTATAAAATGGTATGAAATTTTGGCACAAGGCCAGCAATTTTTAGGTAGATTCGAGGAGGGTTATAAGTCGATTACAACTACCCCACTGGTACTTATTTTATCGACCCCGAAAGAATGAAAGTCAAAGTCGACCACGGCGGAATTTGAACTCAGAATATAAAGAGCCGGAACAAAAGACGCTAAGCATTTTTTTTCGACACTCTACCCATTCTGCCAGCTCACTGCCTGAGTACCGGTAATGAAACATAAGCTATTGCAGCTAGATAAAGTGGAGGCGCAATGGCCCAGTGGTTAGGGCAGCGGACTTGCGGTCGGAGGATCGCGGTTTATATTCCTAAACCGGGCGTTGTAGGAGTTTATTGAGTAAAAACACCTAAAGAAAAGCTCCACGAGGTCCGGCAGGGGGTTGTGGCGACCCCTGTTGTACTCTTTTGCCACAACTTTTTCTCACTCTTTCTTCCTGTTTCTTGAGTAACGCTGCGCTGGACTGGCGTCCCGTCCAGCTGGGGGGAAGACATATGCCATAGAAATCGGGAAACTGGACCTATGAGCCTGGCTAGGCTTGAAAAGGGCGCATAAATAAAAAAAAATATTATAGATAGATATTACCTGTTTCCAGAACTTGTTTCGCATGAGCGTCGTTAGCCATGGATAGCTTAGATATATTCCTTCCTCGAAATTTTCGGTAGCCCTTCCATATACAAAGAAATAGCTATGATATAGAATAACTAAAATACTCTGTTACTCAGTAGCATACTTCTACAGAGACAGCCCCTCTTAGTGAATATCTGCTCATGTGCTGATTTCTCAGAAAAAAAAATTTACTGTAATTTAACACTATACTGCATTTCCTGATATGTTGTACTCTCTCTACCCTTGGGTGTGATTTATAAAACATTGGATTAAAACCCCGTTGAAATTAGTTTATTAATGCTTGTGAAAAATTTTTGCGCTGTTGTTCAGAGGGTTCGTTGCTTTGTTTGTTGCTAATGTCTGTAGAACGAGAAGTCTGAATCAGCGGAACTGCACTTGTCTTAGAAACATCAAATTCCGTACTGAAGGTGTGTTTTCAAGTAAAAGGCGATACCTGACCACAGTGTAGCTTGGATACGTGTCTTTATGACACAACGCCGTCACTCGTCATTACTTGCATCTTTTGAATTTATTAAATCAAAAATCAATTAAGTCGAAACGTGTTAACATATTCAAATCCTACCGAATTTCAGGATCATTATACTGAAGAATGTTCATCTTCTGCAGCCTCAGGGAGCCCCTTTCTAATGAATTGTTGTATACTCCTTACGTATCGGATTTGCAACAAAAAATTGAAAGTCTGCTTATGACTGTCTTTGTTTAAAATGACAAAAGTGCTTCTGACATAGCAGCTTGTCACATTAAAAACCTAACTGTGTTACATCACCTCTTAAAATTAAAAAAAAACTATATTATCATCACATTACATTGGGAAATAAACAAGTGTTATTTTTGACAATGAAGTAATTTTATTTTTCCATTCGCAACCGTTCAAGTTTAATTTCAGTCTAATAAAACAGCTGCATTTTATTTATTGTGAATGTGACACACGGACGGATGATGACAAGAACCAAAAAAAGTGTACCTATTATTAAGCGAATTATCCAAATAAACAAAGGGGAAAAAATAGACAAAAATAGTAAACACGATCTCATTAGTACACATAGATACGCGAACAAAATTTTTCGGGAAAGTCTACACAGAACCTAATAGTTTGCTCCAAAGTTTGATTTAAAAAGCTGATTTAACTCAAGTTAAGACTGTAATACTTGCAAGTACAACAAAAATATTTCCAAAATATTTGTTCTTTTATTCTTTTACGTTACTTATTTCAGTCATTTTCTTGCAGTCATGCTAGAGCACCGCCTTGAAGGGTTTCTTAGTCGAATAAATCGACCCCAGGACTTATTTTTTAAACCTAGTACTTATTCTATCGGTCTCTTTTGCCGAACTGCTTGGTTACGGGGACGTAAACACACCAACACTGGATATCAAATGGTTATGTGGGGACAAACACAAAGACACACACATAGATATATACATATATACAAATACGACTGACTCCTTTCAATTTCCGTCTACCAAATCCACTCACAAGGCTTTGGTCGGCCTGAGGATATAGTAGAAGACACTTACCCAAGGTTCCATGCAGAAGGACTGAACTCGGAACTATGTTGTTGGAAGCAAGCTTCTTACCACACGGCCACGCCCGCGTTACAAAATTACAATATTTCATAACATTTTCGATGCAAACGCATCGTTCTCACTCTTGGAAAAACGTTCAAACAAGAAACCGAAATAAAAGATATGTATTCTTCCTAAAGCCGAAAATATAGTTAATCTTGGCAACATTTCACGTACAACTGCATTCGCTTACGTCTGTTCAATAAAGATCAGAGCAAAGTGATTCGGATGACCTTCCATATTGTTGTATGTATAACTCTTCAATCTTCGAAGAGCTAATAAACTTAAAATATGTTACTGAAAATAAGAGAAGTAATAACATGCAAAAGCAAGGGACATAAATTTTACTAATACACTGATAATAAACTGATGTGGAGCAAATACACAACGTTAACAAATTAGTCACGAATATACATGAATGAAAACAGGACTTCTGCAGAAGTAAAATCACAAACATGGATTGTACGGAGGCATGTACGAGCTTACATCAAGGTTAGATATTGTGAGCCAAAGCAGTAACTCGGAATTGATTTGGTTTGATACAGCTATTGTATTATAGAAAAGATTAGGGAAGATCTTACCCTCGGTTATTTGATATCAAAGTAAATATAAAACAAAGACGAAACCTGCTGGAAATTTCACGTATAAGTTGTGATACAGCGCTATGATAGTAATGCTCTCTCTCTCTCTCTCTTTCTCTCTCTCCCTCTTTCTCTCTCTCCCTCTTTCTTTCTCTCCCTCTTTCTCTCTCTCCCTCTTTCTCTCTCTCCCTCTCCCCCTCTCTCCTTCTCTTTCTCTCTCTCCCTCTCTTTCCCGTTTTCTCTCTCCCCCCATACGCACACAAACACTCTTACACACACAAGCCTTATTGAATAAATTCTTGTCAATTTCTATTTTATCATTCTTAGATTTTAGTCGTACTAAAGTATGCATAATTTTATTTTGTTTTTGTCAATCCGCCTCTTATTTGTACTTCATCATAACACAAGCTATTTATTTCATTATTATTATTATTATTATTATTATTATTATATTATTATTATTATTATTATTATTATTATTATCATTATTATTATCATTATTATTGAGTGAGAGAGCAAGCAGTACCTGCCATCGAAGTGACACTGGGGTAAAATATACGAAGCCCAGTATACACATCATGACTACCCATCTGATAAGGGTACACCAGGCACGCGCATCACAACCATATGTGCGCGACATGGTAATAAACAGCGCGTGACCTTGCAGGTGGGGCCCAGTAAAAATTTTCTTCTGGTCGAATAGCCCATCCCGCTCAAAAGGTCTCTAAATAAGGATTGTTTAAGGGTGTTGAACGAACCACTCATGTTTCCAAAAGTGAATGAATTATCCAAGCCTCTAATAATTCTTTTCAACACACGGCTATGATGCTCCCCCACTACATCTGCTCGTGGTCAGAGATGCACATATCATCAGCCACTAAGGGACAAGGTCAACTGGTTAAGGTCAAACAACTGATAAGCAAATCTGTGGTACTGAGCAGAATATTTACTGTAGCCCATCTTTTATACCAAGACAAAACAATGTACATGATAACACTTCCACTGTCTGGTACTGCATCAGTGCATTTATTATTACCATTATAAGTTGTGATACAGCGCTATAACAGTAATACTCTCTCTATTATTACTAAGGCGGCGAGCGGGCAGAATCGTTAGCGCGCTGAACGAAATGCTTAGTGATATTTCGCCCGTAGCTATGTTCTGAGTTCAAATTACGCCGAGGTTGACTTTGCTTTTCATCCTTTCGGCGTTGATAAAATAAGTACCAATTGAACACTGGGTTCGATGTAATCGACTAGTCCCCACCCCAAAATTGCTGCCCTTGTGGCAAGATTTGAAACCATTATTATTATTATTATCATTATTATTATTATTATTATTATTATTATTAAGGCGGTGAGCTGGCACAATCGTTAGCACGCCAGGCAAACTGCTTATCGGCACTTCCTCCGTCCTTATGTTCTGAGTTCAAATTCTATCCTTTCGGGGGTCTATATAATAAATACCAATTGAACACTGGGGTCGATGTAATCGACATCTCCATCTCCCTTCCCTCAAAATTTCTGGTCTTGTGCCTTTGTAGATAGAATTATTTATTTATTTATTTATTCATTTATCTATTTATTTATTTATTTTTGCAGGGCCCTGTCATCCGTGGTGGCGTTCGGAGCAAACATTATTTGTAATAAAATTCCTGATTTGGTGCCAAAACAACGCTCCATTTGCCAAAGAAGACCCGATGCTATTGTAGTTGTTGGTGAAGGGGTTAAACTCGGTGTTCAAGAATGCCGCTATCAATTTCGAAACATGCGC
>NC_042999.1:126097548-126107548 GCF_006345805.1 Octopus sinensis | reverse complement strand
ATGGAAACAGATTCTTTACGAGAACTTAATCGCGCAAGTAAAGACGTTCGTGGTAGTAGCGGTGGATGGTGACCGTTGTAGTGATTGTGTGATCGCAAAGTATATTGGAAAACTACATCGTAGTTCTGCTAGCTTCTTTCAGAATTATGAATGCAGTTAAGCCAATAAGGCAAGAAGAAAACGCTCGATGAGAAAGAATTTACAATAAGGCGACGATCTGGCAAAAACGTTGGAGCATCGGGAAAAATGCCTTGCAATATTTGTTCCGGTCTCTTTACATACTGTTGGTGCCAGTTTTCCTTTTCGTTCCTCTGGGGTCGATAAAATAGAGTACCATTCAATTACAGGAATCGATATATTCGACTAACTCCTCCTCTTCAAAGATTGATGGTCTTCTGTCTAAATTAGAAGCTATTATTTAAACTCTCAAAAGCGGCGAGCTGGCAGAAACGTTAGCGCGCCTGGCGAAATGCGTAGCCGTATTTCGTCTGCCGTTACGTTCTAAGTTCAAATTCCGTCGAGGTCGACCTTGCCTTTCATCCTTTCGGGGTCAATAAATAAATTAAGTATTTCGGGGTCAATAAATTGAAATATTATTGCACTTCGATTTTTGAAAGAGGTTACTCAAAAATCTAATTATTAATACACCATGGCTTGTTCAGATTTGTGTATCTTCTTTAGGAAGATAATAAAATATATAAATAAAATATTATAAATAAAAAGAAAGAGTAAAATACCAAAAGGAAAAAAAAGATGAGAAAGAAAATGACATCCAGGTAAAAGATATTTTTCTCGGTGTAGTTCATATATACTTCAGGTGACTCGAACCATTCGGATGAAGGTCACTACTTTTGGGGTCAAAGAATAGAAAAGTCGGAGATCGTTGGTTATTAAGAGACCCCCGTCTCCCATTCCTACCAGAAGCTGCAAATACGAGAAGATTAAAATAACATCTCAACGATGCAAGGAATCCCAACGGCTGTCCTTTCGTGTTTGCATTCGCGTCTTGTTTAAATATACGAACGTGTGGAGAACATTATCTACTAATTACTGCAAAATGTCAGTAAACGGGCTAACGAGGGAACTTCTACATAGACGCTCGATCTGATAGAAACAGCAGTTAAATGTATTCAAATTAAATGCTACTGTCATTTTATTTTTAAGGACACTTACGAATGCGCCTAATAATAGGTGTCTTGGGTCAAGGTTATGTAGGCAAAGAACATTTATATATAAATGACTTATTCATGTTACAAATCTCTTATATAAAATCCGTTCTGTCTGTCTGTGTATGTGTGGCTTCTCGGATCTCGGGCATCCTCCATCCGATTGCGCTCAAATTTGATATGTAGATACCGACGGTATCAGGGCGTGTATAAGTGTATAAGTCTTGAAAATGTTACAAAAATTGATTCCAGGTGAGAATGCGATCGATAGAGCCGTTTTTGTCCTGCTTTTCTTCCGTCAACCTGTACATAACTGAACCTTCCATTTTTTTGTTGTTTTTGTACTGCTTAAAGGCGTATTTCTTTCCTGTCAAGCTTACTGTTTAAACCATGTTTGTGTCCTCCCAGTCAACAGCCTTATCATTACTGGTACTTTAATCTCTTCGGTTGCATATTTGTGTGAATGAAATCGTTTTTCTTTGGAATAGAAAAAAAGTCTATCTTTATTTCTTCTTTTGCTGGTGTCTCAATTTTAGGTTAAATCAGTGTTTCTCAAAGGGGAGGCCTATGTGACGGTCGGACAAGTTGTTTTGAGAAAATTTGGTTTAAATGTTTGACAACTCAGCACTGTCCATTGGACAGTTTTGCTCGTATAATATAAAATACACCAGCACCATCAATATCAAAGACAGTAAGACAAAGTATGCATTCACAACATGCTAGACAAAGAATATTTGCTTAATTTGGATTTTACGACTGATTTGAAATTTCAAACAAAATAGACTTTATAAAGTTGTTGTCAAGCTCTGCTCGAACAAACATTTGATCAAAGCCGTTCCATCCGTCACAATCATGCAGTTTTTTTTTCATGTATAATATATCTAACAATAAATTATCTTAGTTTGCTCTTCACTTCCTTCTTAAGACGGATGAGTGTGATTGATTGAAGTGAGATTTGGGTGTTATTTCTTTCGGTTTGAGGAAACGCATTAAATAATATTCCTATGAAGAGGAAAAAATGTGTTTCTCTCAAAAGTAAAGTAAGCTACTAAACCCCTGATTCCCTTTCACAGTATACAAGCTTGTGATAAATATTTCATTATTCTCTTTATGTGGTGTGTTTGATTTCCCTTCTTCCGTTTGATTAATTTACATAAATATAATGTCATAGTAACATGTACATGAAGCAAGACAAACGGATTCACACATGCAAAGACATGCATATATATACACATATACATTCGTGCGCAAATACGAACAAGGCATAAATATATACATACGTGCAGACAGTCATGCACGCATGCACAACTACTCCATTAATATTGTTTAAATTTCAGTGAAAGACACCTTGTTTCTAGGCGAGAAATAGGCCTTTTTCCAGTGGTGAAATTTAACAAACACAGAAAGCATAAATACACTCACACACACACACACACACACACACACACACACACACACACACACACACACACACACACACACACACACACACACACACACACACACGGATGTACATACATACATACATACATACATACATACATACATACATACATACATATTAATGGAACATCATCAAAACTACAACCAAGCATAAACATGACATGTCGGATATCGTTAACTGAGATAAGTCGGAAATTCGTACAGTTTTAAAATATGAATTCTTTCTTGGAAGTACAGCCTCACAGACAGCTCGGAATATTAATGGAGTTTTTCATTCTAATGTTATTACACAGCAGATAGTATCAAATTGGTTTGCAAAATTTCGTTCTGGTAACTTTGACCTCACAAAAGAGCAACGCGGTCGAGCAGAAGCAAAGGTGGATAACGACAAACTGAAAGCCACCGTCGAGTCAGATCCATCTCAAAGTGCCCGTGAATTATCGTTGTTAAGCCTGCATTACGCTACTTTCTCGTCACAAAAATGAACCATTTTTTAATCGAATTGTAACATGTGATGAAAAATGGATCCAATACAACAACCGTAAACGTTCGGCACAATGGCTGGACAAAGACAAATCACCAAAACATAGTCCAAAAAGCAAAATTCATCAAAAGAAGCTGATGATATGTGTTTGGTAGACTGGCGCATGTGTAATCTATTATGATTTCCTTAAACCTGGCTCATCAATCATGGCCGAAGTATACTGCAGCAAAAAGCAGTCTAGATTAGTCGACAGATCCACACCTATTTTATTGCAAGACAACGCCAGACAACGCCAGACAGCACATCGCAAAAATGACATTGGCGGAACTACAGGAGTTGAAGTTAGAAGTTCTCCATCATCCACCATACTCACCTGATCTTGCCCCCACTGACTACCACTTCTTCCAGAATTTGGATAACTTTTTGACTGGAAAAAAAATTTAATTCCGACGATGCTGTAAAATGGGCCTTCCAAGATTTTATTGACTCTAGATTGCCAGGCTTTTACAGTTCCGGGCTAGACAAGCTACCACTGAAATGGCAAAAGTGTATTGACAATATGGGTGCATACTTTGATGAATAAATCTATTCCTTGTATTTATAAAACATTAGCAAACTTTTTTTTTCTTTTTTACAAATTTCATACTTGACAACCTAATATATATCAAATTCTCTCAGTATCAGTCTCGAGAAGTGGAAATTCACAAAACCAGAAAGGATATGGCTAAATGAAAGATTATAATTACAAGCCATTAATGGAACTGTATGTATGTATGTATGTATGTATGTATGTATGTATGTATGTATGTATGTATGTATGTATGTATGTATTAATGGAACTGTCAGAATATGTAAAACTTTCAAAAGTTTAGTCTCCTGTTTATACTTGTAGACATGTAAGGCATGCAACCATATCTATTAGAAAATAGAGACATATAATGACATGTGCGCGCATACATATGTGTGTAGAGACATATGAATTTGTGTACCTAGCTGAAGTTGTCTGACTTACAAAGAAACAGTTTACAATCTGGGTTAGAAACTGGCTCTTTGTCTATTGGTGAATATTTTTAATATAACTAAAAGAAAATACACAAATACGCACATACATGCATACATTCGTATACACACACGCACACACTAATATAAAAAAATATTGACAGATAGATAGATAGATAGATAGATAGATAGATAGATAGATAGATAGATAGATAGATAGATAGATAGATAGATAGATAGATAGATAGATAGATAGATAGATAGATAGAATGAGAGACAGACAGATTGAGACAGAGAGAAACTGAAAATAGCAACAAAACCTCGATGCACAAAAGGGATATCGAGGTAGACAACCGGTGGATCACCGCCTTGAAGAGTTTTAGTCGAACAAATCGACCCCAGGGCATATTTCTTAAGCCTATTACTTATTCCAACGGTCGCTTTTGCCGAACCGCTAAGTTATGGGGACCTAAACACATCAGCACCGGTTGTCAAGCAGCGGTGGGGGACAAAGACACACGCACGCACACACACACATTAATACGACGAGCTTCTTTCAGTTTCCGCCTATTAAATCCATTCACAAGGCTTTGAGATGCCAGAGAGTATAGTAGTAGACACTTGCCCGATGTGCCACGCATTGGGACTGAACCTAGAACTATGTGGTTGGGAAGTAAGCTTCTTGCCACAAAGCCACGCCTGCACACACACACACACACAGACACACACACACATATATATATATCTATATATATAAAACTCTAGTTGTGTGAGTGTCTGTCCCCTTCGATTTAGATTCCTAACTCCTCCCACATTTTGCGGTGCAGTTTAACCAAATTCGGGTATCTTATAGTCGTGATTCATATCGAGCCTGTCTGACTATTAGCGCGCGTCAACGATGAGTCTACGATTTTAAAAATAATTTAACATAATTTTTTATTCCATTTTAATGCATAAAATGCATCGTGTGTCGATGGCGGCGGAGTTGGCGTCCACGCTCACAGCTGCACCTGTTTGCTTCTCCCCCTTCCCTCCCTCGTGAAGCTGTGGGGAAGGGAGTGTAAAGAAATCAACGTCGTAATGCGTTGTGAAGGAGACCAGCGTTCTTTTAGAACAACGACTTCATGGCTTGAAGACACCAAAACAAAAATGGTTAAGAAAGACCGAATTGGCATCTATAAGGGAAGTAACTCTCTAAAAATGCTTATATAGTTATTTCCCTTACAAACCCGAGCAACGCCGGGCGATACTGCTAGTATATATATATATATATATACATATATATATATATATATATATATATGTATGTATGTATGTATATGTATTATATGTATGTATGTATGTATGTATTATATGTATATATGTATGTATATAAATATATGTATATATACATAGATATATATGTACATATATATATCTTATATATATATATATAATATATAGATAGATATATATATATATATATATATATATATATAATTGCACTAGGTGTACATATATATGTATATGTGTGTAATATATCAAGAAATTTGAAGGAGCAAGATGAAACAACGATTGACAGAATTTAAAAAGAGAGGAGGAAAAATAGCATATGAAATACAAAATGATTCTAAGAAAAATAAAATATAAAATTTCAAAATAGATATAAATTGAAATATAGTTTGCGCGTTGTTAAACAGAAAACTAAAATAAAACGAAACATGAATTCCTATGTAAACATCTATTCAGAAGAGAGTAGCGGCAGCTATTTTTATTTACAGACAATTGCCATCTAAGATTACAAGCAAAATATATGAAATTCAACCAGTTAATCTGCCTCATTAAAGTTAATGAAACGAATCGAGGAAACATAAGAAAGGGACAAGACAATATGACGTCTCAGTCTTTTTAAAACCTCATTTGATGTTTACAGCTGCTTCATACTTGATGTTGTTGTTTAGATTGTTTTATTGGTTTAAATTCTTCTACGTAGTATTTCTCCTTTTATCTTCTCACTACATGTCTTTCCAATTTTTTTTATGCCTGTCTCTTTATTTTTGTATTTTATTTTCATTTGCCAAATACCAGGAGCTGGTAGAGTTGTGCAGAAACCAGGGTTGGCTAGGAGATCTGTTGCGAAGCAATTCAAATGGAGTGCGAGAATTTTGTGGGGCGTTCGGTCTGCAAAGCTCTGAAAGGGCTTGTGTTATTGGTGTAGCAAAGAAGAGAACACAATAAATTTCATTACTAAAGTTGTAGAGAAGGTGACGAGGCGGCTTTGGATAAAGTGGATGGACTGATGGTTTGCTGCTACGAGGATACAAGATGGGACTTGGTCAACCCCTACTGGATCATTTGGTGAGGGAATCTGACCCAAGAAACATCGTTTATGATGCATCCCAGAGCATCCGCAAAAATATCTTGGAACTATATTCTTAGTTTCGTTTTTGTTTTGTTCAACTCCAGATTGATCCTTATCAAGCAAACCTATGGTCAAAGGCATTGAACAGCCATGACTAACCTATCTTTCTAGGGAGCATGTTGGCATATATTATTTAAAACAGTGTTTCTCAACCCGGATCCATATGACTCCAGAATGTCCATATAAGATTTTTAGGGGTAAACACAGGCACAATAGTAAATTGAGGATCTGCAGTCATATTTTGGGGGTACATGCAACCAAATAGTAAATTGGGGATCCGCAGTAGTATTTTAGGGGTCCCTGAAAAAATTTTGCTTTAGATGTTTTTATTGCAAGAAACTTTCTCTAAAATTATACATACACAAGTGAATGTTTGAAAAAAACAAAAATGAGTTTTGAAAGAAGTATCTATAAAACTAGTTTTTAAACATCGAATGGTTATGGGGTCCACCAGAATAAAATACTAATCAAAGGTAATCATAGGTAAAAAATGGTTGACAACCACTGATCTAAAGCGTGTCCCTCCCTATTTAAGGTGTGATTTGAGGAAGATTTGGCTCTTATTTTCAGGAAATCGAGTTTATTTTCAGGAAACCACATTTAGACTATCTTTTTTGATATCAGAAGCATCTCTAATCTTAAACTAAGATTGGGTCTCATGTAAGTAGAATGAAGTATTTTGTTCAGATATACAACATAACCAGCAGCAGAAAATAGAAAAACTATTATCTGAGAGATACGGGATTGTTATATTTCCGTAGCCTTACAGACTCTGCTTTGGAAAACAGACGATGACAATTAACTAAATAATTATTGTAAATGATAGAAAAACTTAGATTGCTACGAATTATATTCGCATTTTCTAGAAGAATATACATCTTTACAAATTTGATATTTCACAACCTGTCATCTATTAAATGAAGTATAGTCTGTTCTTTAAAAGGTTTTCCAGTTATGCAATTAAAAGGCTGATGCCCTAGTTAAAGAAATTATTTGGTTTTAAATTAATAAAAAAGAAATGTATTTTATCAATTTTTCTAACATCTCCTGCGTTGGTGATTCTATGAAATTAAAGAACCGCTTACGTGGTCACATATGTTAAAAATAGCAGTCAAATCTCGATAAAATTGCAGCTTCCTTTCTTAAAAATATAAAGAATACATTGGATAATGTATCCTTCGATGTACAGCCTCGGCAAAAAAGGAAAAAAAAACGTAATAGCCTCGTGTCTTTGATCATGTATGCTTGTCCAGGGCTGACTTAGAGCTTGACAACATATTCTTCCAAAAAGATGCATGTATGCCTTCATTCAACCTGCTAAAATAGGAGTTAAATATCATTCAAACCAGATCCTAATCTCTTAAAAATGGGAGGATACATTACACAATGTAGTCCTAGATATGCAAAAAGATACTTTGGTCATGTGTCTACTATCAGAGCTGACAGCAAACGACGATAATATAAGGTATTTTATTACAATGATTAAGACGGTGTTATAATAGATATAAAGGATGAGCTAAAGATGGTAAAACAACCAGCAAAAAATTGTGAATGTGTGAGAAAATCAAAGCTCTAATCCATTTCTTTTTAAATGCACCACGTTAATAAAGAACATAGATCTGAGACTAGTCGATGAAATGTGCGATTTAAGAAATGCTGGATCATTATGTTTTTAGTTGGTAACGATATGTTTGTTTTGATGGCGTTTTTTGGAGATGAAAGTATTCTAAATGAATTATCCGTTTAATGTCTTGACGAATGTTGAAACGACTTTAGTATTAGTGTAATAAAAAAAACATATTGATATAATGATTCGATGTGTGTATGTGTGTGTATTCATTATACTGGCATTGATTCATTATACCAATATAGTTTTATTATATTATATTGATTATATGTGTGTGTGTTTGTGTGTGTGTGAGTGAGTGAGTGTCAGTATATATGTACGAATATATATATTTATCTATACTGTAACAGAGAAAGCTGCTTATTAAATATCTTGGATCATTTAACTTTTACTAAAAGAAAGCAATTGTCTAGAAAATTCTTACGAATTCCAATTTCAATATATTTTTTTATCAAAATGTAGTTTCCAAGTTTTTCATATTATTGAAGATTTCAACTAATCTTAATTCACTGCGAGATAGCATTTTTCACCACCTTATAGCGCATTATAGAGGGGTTGTTTTTCAACATCTTCTTTCTTTCTATTCTTATAAATTTTTCTCTATCACTGTTGTATTCATTATAGCGTTTATAAACATCTTATTTCTCTCTCTCTTTCTCTGTATCTCTATCTCTCTTTCTCTATCTCTTTTTCTCTGTCTCCCTATCTCTCTTTCTCTATCTCTCTGTAATGGTTACAAAGTTTTCTTTTAGATACATCGAGAATGCTTGTGATTCATTAGAAGATATTTAGATACGTCGAGAATATATCTATTTATCATATCAAAATTATATAGAAATTGTATTATTTAAAATTTCATTCGGCTATACACTATATATGTAAACGATGGTCCTTTGATTAATAAAAACCCTGAGTTATTTTCTGTGTCTCTTTCAATTTTACGTTTATTGTAAGGTAATATATTGATTTCATTTAGTATATTGATTATAATATAATAATACACAATACATACTGCGCTATTTCTTTCGCCACTACAATTCTTCTGTTCAACACATACCAGCAGAAAATTGCCCAGAGGTGGTGTTTCTACTACTATTGTATAATGAATCAATAGTTACAATGTATCAATGTTGCTGCAATGATAGAATATTTGTAAAATGATATTGGTATAACGAAGCAATGCCCGTCACCGTGACTATCAAGTTCAGGATTAATTCTCGTAAACTATAGTACCGAAAAGATAAAAAAAGATGATTGCTGTTAATGAGGTACAAGCCAACAGCATCTTCAATGTCATGACTCACCATTATACGACGAGTAGTCGCCGCTTCATGTGAAGTACGAATTTTTGTTGCATTCCATAAATGCATGAGGCATGTGAATATCCGAAATAATACTAGTTGGTTTAAATCTGTCATTATATATATTAAGTTTTAAATCATTGGCATAGCATTTATTAAGCTATTTTGCCAATAATTTTAAACGACGTTTGTGACATCAATATTACTATCAAGAATTGAAATAATAAAAATCTAGCTTTTTTTCTTGTATTCAATTCTGTGCTACAAATGGAATTTCAAAATGAGGTAGATGAATGCTGATTATGCACATATATTATATGTATTTGCATTTATACTGATGTAATCCTCAAGTTACACAGCAAAGATATGCTAAGAAATCTTAGAAAGATCATAATTCTTGCAACACTCCCAAATAAACGATTGGTAAACATCACACAGAACTTAAGCTACTCAAATTAATTCAAGGCGCATGCTTGTCTTTTCTGCAAGTTCAGTGCAAGTTTTCTCAACTACCGGACTAATGAGAACCACAACAATATATATATATATATAAATAATTTTTATGCTACCCAGTATATT
>NC_042999.1:126077548-126092548 GCF_006345805.1 Octopus sinensis | reverse complement strand
TAAATTAGAACACGGTCGTCTTTTTAATATAACGTTTCAGAGAAAAAAAAATGCTGTTACCCAAAGATACATATATACTTACCCACACACACACATATACACACATACACACACACACACACACACACACACACACACACACACACAACACACACACACACAGGTACATATGAATAGCTAACTAGCTAGATTGATAGATAGATAGATAGATAGATAGATAGATAGATAGATAGATAGATAGATAGATAGATAGATAGATAGTCAGAGAGACTACCGATTCTTTCGGTAACTAATGATCCGGTACCTCTTTTAATTCGAACATAATTATATGAGGACACTTAAATTTCTTTCGATCATTATCAACTTCCTTTACGGCATGCATATAAGGAAGGAACACGCTCCCTGTACTTTAACATTACAATATAAAGACGAATATAGTTAAAATTAAATCTAACACCATATGCTAACGTCCAAAGAACTCTCTCACTCACTCTCTCACTCACCCTCTCTCTCTCTCTCTCTCACACACACACACACACAGAGAAAGAGAGACAGACAGACAGACAGATAGGCATACAGGCACACACAGAATAACTAGTCAATATATAATTTACCTTCACCGCATTGAATGCAATGATCTAGCATGAAAAAGGAAAAGGTAAATATATGCCCTCCACAGTCACGTCTCCTGGGTGGATCCGATTAGGGGCCCAGCGTTTAGGAGATGAGCACAAGGCATTGAATTTTGTTTTAACATTTATTCCTTCATATTTCAGTTAAAGGATTTGAAAAATGTTTATAGGGAGTGAATAAAGACGGATCATTACTGTTTAACAGCGAAATATTGTGTACAAGCCACAGTCTCTTAGGAATTTGCCCTCAATTATTTTTATGTACCTCATGTAAATCCGGAAATCCGAATAAAGCGGATAATCCGGCACACGTCTGCAGACAAGAGTACCTGAAATTGGCAGCGTACTTGTCTGTATGTATATATATATATATTATATATATATATATATATATATATATATATATATATATAATTTAAAAGTAGGATAAAATCTTTATAAGAATTTTATCAAGTAGTTAGCGTGAAAACCTCATAAGAGAAAAACCCACCAATTTTGCTCTTAAATATATTTATTTATATTATTTAAAGGGCATCTATGTATAGCAATGCCCTCTATAATGTGTGTGTGAGTGTGTGTGTGTGTGTGTGTGTGTGTGAGAGAGAGAGAGAGAGAGAGAGAGTGCTTGTATACACAGCTTAAGTACCTCATTCAGTCTTCGTCCAGCAAATAAACGATTATTCCCTTATGTACAGAAGAATAGCTAGGTGTTATGATGTAAAGTCTAACAAGTAATGTCCTGTCCCTAACGTGTATTTCTTCTACAATAAACTCATCAGTTAATTAGGTAATAACTTTTACTTTCTTGCAGTATTTGTTTCTCACTCACTCTCACCATATATATATATATATATATATATATATATATATATATATATATGCAATACAGATATATATGTATATGTATGTCTATATGTATGCATTGGATATACACACATACATATGCACAGGTGATCTTTTAATGAGAAAATGATGATATTGCTAAAGTGACTGCTTTTACAACTTTCAGTTGCACAGCTTCCGTCATAAAATAACCAACAATTGCAGTCTTTAAACACATCGTAATAAAGATGTCATTAACCAAACTTTTAGTGGCTTCAAAACTGCATTACATGAAAACAATACATGTGAGAGAAATTAGGAGATTCAATTATTCTTTTTATGTTGCCATTTTACTTTCCTGTTGTCTTTTCATTCGTTCATTATTCTGTGTGTGTGTGTGTGTGTGTGTGTGAGTGTGCGTGTGTGTGTGAGAGAGAGAGAAAGACACAAAGAGAGCGAGGAAGACACAGAGAAAGAGAGACAGACAGACAGACAGAGAAAGGCACAGAGAGAAAGAGAGAGGAAGACAGAGAGACAGACAGACAGAAAGACAGAGAGAGAGACAGGAGAGAGACAGAGAGAGAGAGACAGAGACAGAGAGAGAAAGAAAGACAAAGAAAAAGACAGAGAGAGAGAAAGACAGAGAGAGAGAGAGAGAGAGAGAGAGAAAGACAGAGAGAGAGAGTTTTGTTTCAGTCACTTGACTGTAGCCATACTGGGGCAACACTTTGAATGTTTTAATTAAAAAGATTAACCCCAGTTTGTCTTTTTTGTCTAGTACTTATTCTATTGTTCTCTTTTACCCAACCACTAACTTACAGAGATGTAAACAAACCAGCACCGGTTAACCTATGATGGGGGAACAAACACAAAAATGCACACATATATATGTTTATGATGGGCTTCTAAACAGCTTTCGTCTCACAGATTTTCTCACAAAGGCTACAGTAGAAATCACTTATCTAAGAAGCCGTGGACTGATCCCGAAATCACTTGTTTTGTAAAAAGAGCTTCTTAACCACACAGATTTCATATTAGTTTGAAAATTTGGCACAAGACAGAAATTTCGGTGAAGGGTGTAATTCGATTACATCGACCCCACCGCCTAACTGGTCCTTATTTTATCGACTACGAAAGGATGAAAGGCAAAGTTGACTTCGGCGGAATTTGAACTCAGAATGTAAAGACGGACGAACTGCCGCTAAGCAATCTGCCCGTCGTGCTAACGCTTCTAGCAGCTCGCCGCCTTCAAATGCAGGTGTTATATTGTAGAATTTTCTTTATTGTTTTTTTCTTATTTTCTTAATTATTCTTTATGTTTATCTTCAAACAATGTCGTTTTTAAGTAAGTGAAAGTATCAAGGTTTTCGGGTTCCATTTTCTGTTTAAAGTGATGATGATATGATATAGTTAATGATGAAATTGGACCTAATGTTCTCTTGATAACTGGTTCAAATTCCAAGGAAAGGACTTATAGTTGGTACATCAAGACACTTAAAAGGTTTGCTATAAAGCGTCCTTGGAACGCACAAGGAATTGTATCCTCAACATAGCTATAGGAAAATAGTATAAGCATATCCCTGACTGTGATAGAGAATGAAAATGGCGGGATTTTCACAATTTTCAAGTACATACCTGTGAAAATGGAGATTATTATAAAGGACAAGAGGCTGGCAAGCTGGCAGAATCGTTAGAGCGTCGGAGAAAATGCTTAGCGGCATTTGTTCCGAGTCTTTACATTTTGAGATCAAATTCTACCGTGGTTGATTTTGTCTTTCATGATTTTGGGGTCGCTAAAACAAGGATCAGTTGAGTACTGGGATGGATGTAATTGACTGCCTCTACAAAAAGAAAAATTAATGTGAGGATTTGTTCCTGTAGTGGAAAAAATAATAGTGATGATGATGATTCTTTTATTTGCCACTGGGTTATCAGATGAGGGGGTTATTACAAAGACAGTTTACAATTTGTGTGAAGGTTTACATAAAATTGATAAGTGGTGGGAAGAAAAGACTGCGAAATGAGACAGAAGTATACATGATATACAAAGTATTTGAACTCATGGATATGCAGTCCTCCTAATACAGGAGAACCGCCAACTAGGGCTAATGAAGGAACCCCACAGATCCAGGATTACTTTGACAACTAAAGGCATAAACCCTCACCCAACTGATATTTCTACAATCTAAAGGCATCTCCTCACAGTAGGTCCATTCACCTTAAACAGTTTTGCCACAGTCACCCACCATTTAATAAATTTTAAGCGTCTCTCTAATGTTGTGCAACGTTTATATCTTCTGATCGCGGAAGTGTTTCATTTAAAAGCACTGCATACATTCTCCAAGCATGAATGAAGTGTTTGCAGGGTTAAATTATTTCAGTTATTTTAAATGTATATGCCTTAACCTGCAGTGTTCAATGTCCACTAGTCAGTTTTGTGGTATATATATTCTCATATTCTCAAATAACTTTGTTTTCATTGCAGTGTAACATTAAATAACAAACACGAATTAGGTAGGTTCTAGGCCTTACCCAACGAGAAACTGCATCTGTATGATGTATGAGCTATGTGAGCTATAGGAGTTTTGGCTATAAATAACAGCGCTCAACCCGGTAATTATCTTCGCACATTCCTTCACACATATGTGTGGCTGGGTGAATGTAGGTGGGTATGTGAATGTGTATCTGAGTTATTATGCGTGCGTTTGTGTGTCTGTATGAGTACGTGTGTGTTTCTGAGTAACTATACCTTCAGGAATAGCAACATGTCCAGACATATACAGTTATATGAGTGTGGCGTGTTTGTGTGTGTAAGTGTGTGCGTGCGCCCGCCTGTGTTTGCATGTGTGAGTGTACCTATATATGTGTGTGTATGTGTGTATTTGTGTGTGTGTACCTATATATATGTGTGTATGTATTTATGAGTGTGTATGTAATTATGTGTGTATTTGTATGATCAGCATTACCACATTGCAATGGGTTTACTTCCATCACATTTCGAAGAAAATTTTTATTTGGTCTTAGAAAATGAGGTCTTAAATTTATTCGTGTGTATATGTGCGCGTGTTTGTGTGCGCGCGCGTGTGTCTGTGCGTTAGTGTGTGTGTACGTGTGTGTGTGTGTGTGTGGTGTGATGAAGGTGCGAGGCCTAATGGTTATGGTATTCGTCTCTTGGTCATAAGAATGTGTGTTCAATTTCTGGACACTCGGTGCGTTATGTCCTTGAAAGGTACTTCATTTCACGAAATGTGTACCAACCACGCTGTGGTGCAACACTTCACCCAACGGTTACATCCTGTTTCGTTGGGTCGAAGGTGACAGAAACGAGAGAACTTCTATGTTCCCGCGAGCAAGCAAACATAAGCAGGATGTAAGTAACTTCTAAACTGGAGTGAGACAGCATGTTCTTTGTCTATCTCCTTAACTTCTTGGAGATTTTAAGTATAATTATACTAATGTGTCCATCTGTTCTAATTTAATTAAATTCTATGTTATTTGTGCAGCTGAATATTGGTCTGCATTTTAAATTGATGTAATGATTGCATTGTTCAATTAAATGGAGTTGCATGAAACGATCGTACTGTATTACATCTGGATATCCTGTTGCTTATTTTGATTTTATTATATATATATATATATATATATATATATATATATATATACATACATACTCAAATTTTGAGTGCTATATATATATATATATATATATATATATATATATATATATATATATATATATGTATGTATGTATGTATGTATGTATATTCTGTTGCGTCTGGGGAGAGTCATTGTCTTTTTGTGCCTATTAATTTAATACACTCACGGTAAAATTTCCATTTATTTCTTACTTTTACTTTTCCTAAAATTTTCGTTGCGTCTTGCAACCTTTTCAATAGACTTGACTCTGTTATTTACACTGCGTTCCATTTTGTTTGTTTGTGCGCATGTGTGTGGGTCAGTGTGTGTGTGTATGTGTGTGTGTGTGTGTGTGTGTGTGTGTGTGCCTATGCATGCCTGCATGCATGTATGTATGTATGTATGTATGTATGTATGTATGTATGTATGTATGTATGTATGTATGTGTGTATGTATGCATGCATGTGTATGTATGTATTTATGTGTATGCATATGTATATATGTATGTGTGTGCATCTGTATGTATGTATTCTGCATATTCGTGTGCTTGCATGTCCTTGTCTGTGTATGTTTTAATGTATGTGTGTGCGCGTGCGTTTGTATATGTATGGACCTCTGCCTCCTTGTGTGTGCGTGTGTGTGGTGTGTGTGTGTGTGTGTGTGTGTGTGTGCGTGTGTGTGTTTTGGAACTATGTACCGTGTTTATATGTATGGGTGTGCATCTCCATATGTGTGGATCCGTGTCTCCATATGTGTCCGTGTGTGAAGTAAAGTGTGTGTGTATATATGATCATGTTTTTCAGTCCCCATTTGCGTACGTGTGTTTGTCTGTTCATATATCCTATGTACCTATCCGAAAGTATGTTGATCTGTTTATTTTCATATCCATATGCTTACACGTGGGATAAAGTAGTCCTTTAGGTATATACTCTCTCTTTTACTCTTTTACATGTTTCAGTCATTTGACTGCAGCCATGTTGGAGCACCGCCTTTAGTCGAGCAAATCGACCACGGGACTTATTCTTTGTAAGCCCAGTACTTATTCTATCGGTCCTTTTGCCGAACCGCTAAGTGACAGAGACGTAAACACACCAGCATCAGTTGTCAAGCAATGCTAGGGGTACAAACACAGACATACAAACACATACACATACATACATATACATATATATATACATATATACGACAGGCTTCTTTCAGTTTCCGTCTACCAAATCCACTCACAAGGCATTGGTCGGCCCCGGGCTATAGCAGAAGACACCTGCCCAAGATGCCACGCAGTGGGACTGAACCCGGAACCATGTGGTTGGTTAGCAAGCTACTTACCACATAGCCACTCCTGCGCCTACATAACTACACTTACATATATACTAAATTCCTAAGGCAGTGGAAATACCATAAGAGCTTGGTGTATAGCAATTATATCGATGATGGAACAACCGTTGCTTTTGAATTTAGTCCCTTCTTTATAAGAACGAAGCCATATACACATAATCGCATGTGTATATAGAATACACGCAGAGACACACACGTATACCTACATAAACAATAATGAAGCAGACTTTCTTGTGTAATAAAGCTACTTGCACACCTGTATTATATATATATAACACACACAATTGCAGCGTGGAAGGTTTATAAGCCATTTAAGAAACACACAAAAGCCGTTCGATTCACTTCAACATTTAAGTTTAATTGTCAAATATTTTCGTCGCTAAAATCCGCGACCTGTTCACTGACAAAAATCCGTGCTGCATCTGATTTTTGTCAGTGAACAGGTCGCGGATTTTAGCGACGAAAATATTTTGACAAATTAAAACTTAAATGTTGAAGTGAATCGAACGGCTTTTGTGTGTTTCTTAAATGGCTATAAAACACCTCCCACGCTGCAATGTTTTCGTTTCAGTACAGGATCTCAGATCAAATTACTGCTATGCGAGTACATCTCCTATATATATATATATATTATGTTGGCAATTAAGTTCTCGCCGTTTTTAAATTTAAATTTTTTAAAAGGTTTAATAAAAATTAACAGCTAATTAACCAATAATTTATTCACTCTTGTTGTTTACAACTTCTTCCCGACGTTCAACAAGATTTTCAATACCTCATTGGTAGAAATCACCCGATTTCTACACGAAAAATTGATCCAACCAAGCTTTCAATTCTGCATCCGTATTGAACGAAATCCCGCGCATAGCATTTGAAAGAGATCGAAAGAGGTGGAAATCCGTTGGTGCCAAATCAGGAGAGTACGGCGGGTGCGGCAGCACTTCCCAGCCATGCGTTTAAACGGCTTCCTTGGTCATATTGGCGATATGAGGGCGGGCGTTGTCGTGCAGCAGAAGAACTCCATGCTGTCGATTAGGTCTTTTCTCTTGAATAGCCGTGTTGAGTCGTTCCATCAGTTGAACATAGAGTTTACTCTTTGCAGATGCTACCAAGATAGACGCAGTTGATGTTCGCTTTGAACATCTACAGGTGGTGGGTGGTGATTCCAGCAATTTGAATTTGCAGGGATTAAAGATTGCGTTAAAGGTTTGTTTAGTGCAGTATTGAAGAGATGAGACACTACAGAGAGGAGAAGAGAAGAATATACGAGTGTATCATATGAGCATTGATGGAAGAGATATGTAAAAAGAGTTCTGAGCATTTCAGTGGTTCTAGAAGAGGCAGACAAAAGGAATAACGCGTTTATGAGCCAGTGATTGAAGATGAGGGGGAGTGAATCTTTGCCAATATTCTTTTCAATGTAGTCTGGGATGTTTCCCCGAGAATTAGTAGATATGTGAACCGAGTATGTTTTAGTTTGTCTTTGTAGATCTTAGTAACCGATTTATGTTTTCATATGTTTGATGTTAAACAAGACCCTGGTCTTTGAATACATTTTTCGCAGTTTTATTTGAACTCACCATGAGAGCTCATAAAAGATTATGAGGCTCATTGTTTGCGTGGCAACGAGCTTGGAGTAAGTTTCATATTTTAGTGTTGTGTCTGTTGTGCAATATTCCCTCTTTCAGGCGGATAGGTGCTCTTTAGCTTTGGTTGGCGCACTAAGAAATGAATAATTCTTACAAAAGGGTCATATGTTCGTTGTGCTCCAAGTCTATGGGTTTCATGATCTTGGTGTCATCGGCAAGATTAAGAAGTGTCGTTGGTTCTGCACATACCTTCTCCACTATAAACAAATCACGCGTAGGTGACTAAGTGGTTCAGTTCGTACTTAATGTGATGCAAAATGTGTTAGTGAAGACGCTAGTATTATGTAATTGACCGAGTAGCTGGACCTTCTTGTACCGGGATCGATAAGAAAGTCTACCATTTTTTGGTTTGAAGTGGAGCTGGCTCACGAATCGAGAGGTTGAAGCAAAAAAACTGCTTCTATGATGCATGTAGTCATGAGTGAACAGAACAATAGTATATCTACTCTTGTACTAAGAGAGTTCGCAAATAGTTCTGCAATAGAAGATGCTAAAAATACATTTAATTTATGCAATAGTGAAATTAATAATATCGATATTTCATCATAAATTATGCTGCGGTATTACATGATCTTCACCTCCATCCTCCATACAGTATCATCATCATCATCATTCATCATCATCATCATCGCTATAAACATTGTCATTGTCAACATCATTATCGTTATGATGAATGACAATAATAACAGCAGGATTTGATGAACTAATCTGAATACACATGCTGTTTTTATGCATTAATTTTGTTCCCGCCCTCCCCGTCACACAGTTTGATATGTTAATAACATGTCACAGTTATGACAGTGTTTGTGACTCAACAAAGAAATGCCATATTTTCATAACTGTGACACTGCAATAATTAGATTCTTTAGATGTCGTGCTTGCTTATTTCTGTTGTTGTTACCATTGTTATAATGTTTACATTATTCTTGCTTTTATTATTGTTTGTTTCATCCTTGCCACAACTGCTTACTGGCTCTTGTATTACATTTGTGATTCGGTTTCAATACAATGCGTTTGCTTTCTTTATTTCGCTAGTTTTTAAAACCAGCTTTTTGAAAATTAATACGTAGTTATTAGTGTATATTTAGTCAGAAATACCCAAGTTACGGAAGTTGGCGATAAAATATCTTGCAACAGATCGATTAATTCCAGGGACAGAAAATATTTTATGTCTTCGGCAAAGTTCGGGCGTGATCCAAACTGAAGGCGTGATCCAAAATCCTGCACTTGGGACAGTGTTTATATACTGCATTATAGACTACATTCTGCAATGGCCATACAGTTATTGGTATGAAGTTACTCTGCAACCTCCGAGCGTCGATTCTTTGCCTTCCTGTTCATATTTTTCAACAGCCGTCAGCTTACAACTATTCGTAAAGAACATTAACTTAATTTTTAAGTATGAAAGGGTCATGGTCATGGACAGCCCTTCTTCCAGATCAAAAACAATCAAATCAGTATCTCCAAATGTTGATTCCGTTTCTTAATAAAGCTAAATATCTTTACTTATTCTATTCCAAAAGTCTATGAATGTCCCACAAGCTCATTTCCTTCCCACTAAGAAGGAAATAAATTCATTGATTTGCACCTTTGATTTCGATTACACATTAGAATCAGAAAATTTATCTCCTTCGTTTTGGGTTATTCTCTCATTGAACTCCAAATAAATTCTAAAACCCTAAACTGTGTAAAACTCTTCCTCGACAATGCTTTCCATTACGAAATTTAAATATTCAGAGTTTTATATTCAGTATATCAGATGGCACCTTCCTTCAGCAATTTTCTTTCCTTACAGCCTGAAATATCATTTTATACAAACAATGTCCTATACAGAATTTTTTTCGTTATTTCTTGATATGTATATTTTTCAAAAAGTAACATTAGATTGCTTATGCACCTAACAGCAAGGTGCTATATTAGACAGAGTTCGAAAACAAGTTACTCACT
Organism: Octopus sinensis; assembly: GCF_006345805.1. Classification (NCBI taxonomy): domain Eukaryota; kingdom Metazoa; phylum Mollusca; class Cephalopoda; order Octopoda; family Octopodidae; genus Octopus; species Octopus sinensis. Next base: position 126,082,530 of record NC_042999.1, on the reverse strand, counting down.
TTAAAATATCACAAGAAATACTAAAAATACTAAGAAGCCATTAGTTCTTGTAACGTCTCACATTCTTTTCTGCTCTCTTCTATAAGCTCTCTTTCCATTCGTTCAGTCACACATAAAGCACAATTTTTAATAAGTCTGTGTTTCTAATTTTATTTACTGAACTAGATATAAAATAAGTGTGTATATTCAGTACATTCTAAATGTGTTTCATTAATCAGCCGCTACTTCGAAGAAATATATCGGCCATGTAAACTTAACCTGAGACCTGCCACTGCACACAATAGATCAGCTTTTTACTTAGCAATCTACCTTAATTGCTTGCCTAATTCAGGGAGTTTTTTTTTTTATCTTCTCTCTTTTCCTTACACAAACGCATACTTGTACAGAAACGCAGATGTATTAAAGTATACACGTACATGATTTATAATTTAAATATATATATATAATGTAAATATATATAATGTATATATATATATAATGTATATATATATGTATATACATGTATATATATATGTATATGTATATACATGTATATATATATATATGTATATATAATGTATATATATATGTATATGTATATACATGTATATATATATATATATGTATGTATATATATATGTATATATATGTATACACACACACACACACACACACTCATATATATATATATATATATATATATTATAATATATATATATATATACATATACACATATGTGTGTGTTATTTACTTATTTACTTATTCATATGCACGCATGTAACACTCTCTTTCTATCTTTACGTATATGTATGTGTGTGTATATATATATATATATATAATATATATATATATATATATATATATATATGTATACACACACACACACACACACATATATATAATATATAATATATATATATATATATATATAATATATAATATATACACACGTATATATGTATGTATTCGTGTGTGTGTGTTGAAAAGAGAGAGAGAGAGAGAGAGAGAGAGAGAGAGAGAGAGAGAGAGAGAGAGAGATTAGAACAATTACTTAAATGCATTCCTCAGATCAGCAATAAGATGCAGCATGGTTTGTAAAGTAATGCTACTCAAGCTGTAATGACGCATATCGAATGAACACCAATCGTTGTGTTAACAGGATTTTAATTGACCATTTTGTCCAGACACTTAATGAACCGAAAGACTAATTAACGAGTCTGACACTGATATTTTTGCTGCCTGTCCATAAAACATAATAGTCGACTTCGCCGACGAGGAAAGCTGCCCAGACACGACCCTAATACGTTGAGTATTTTGGGTGCTTTTATATTTTTTTATCCTTGTGCATGTGCTGAATCCAAATACAATAGCGGGGATAACACCTATATCATCACAGACAAATAGTTGAAGCATAAATTTCGATGCAATACCACTTAAGTTTTAACTCAGTATATAATATATATAAAATATATATATATATCTTAATATATATAGATATAGGCCCTGAACAAATGTTTCATTACTAATGTAATATGTAATTTTACTTACATAAACATACATAGATGTTTATATATATATATATATATATAATATATATATATATATATTATATATATATATATATACATACAAATATATATATATGAATGTTCTCGTATGCATTGCAATCTGTTTAAAAGCTCACAAAGCATGACACTAGCTCTCTTTCTGTCTTTTTTTCTCTTTTCTTTTGCCACCCTTCTCTCTTTCTCTTTCTCTCAATGTGGTGTGTGTGTGTTGTGTGTGTGTGTGTGTGTGTGTGTGTGTGTGTGTGTGTGTATGTGTGTTGTGTGTGTCTACGCGTGCATGCAAAGATGAAATGATTGAGTGGATATGAGACAAAACAATCAGATTATGAACTGTACGTTCGTATCATCAGAAGATGCTTTAGTGTAGCCCTGAGAGGGCTATTTAATTCTGCGTATCCTAACCTCTTCCTATCAAGAATATAGACCAGGAAGTATCCTGAAAATAACTTACTCGTCTAAGGTTTTAGAAAATTTTTTTTATGGATGGGGCAAAAGACGAAGGACGACGTCTTCACTTCTCTCTCAACTCTCTTTTCATCTCTCTCCCCTCTCCCTCTCCTTTCTCTCTCTCTCTCTCTCCTCTCTCTCTCTCTCTCTCGTTATTTTTCAAGGCCTTTCAGGAGATGGTAGGAAAAGCAAAGATCTGATCTGAATACTTAAAACAGATTTAAGTCAGCAGAATGGAGTACAAAACTGCCAATGGTTTTTTAAACCGGCGATAGACAAAATACCTACGTTATAAACATTAGTTCCTCATAGACACTAATATCGCAATTTATAATAAATTCTCGTGTGTGTTTATGTATAATTTATGTTTATGTAAGCTACCCCGTGAAATAAAGGCATATTTCAAGAGATGATATCTACTATATAAGTGCCATGGCCTCAGTCACCCTTTCTTTCTGCAATTTCAACTCACACCTTATTTAAACAGTCTGGAATTATAGTCCAGAATTAAACAGTCTGAAAGCACGTTATATCTTTCAATGACATTCGAACAACTTTAGTAACAGCTGCTAATAGCGATGGCCAAATAGTATTTATTAGTAATAAATTAACCGTTTACTCACTTCATAAAATGGAAGCTAGAAATTTGAAGACTTGCAAATGATTGTTTAATCTTTATTCTTTAAAAAATCTATTTAAACAGAATTTAACAAATAGCATGTATACTTTATCAAAATTTAGCATAAATTAGTCCTAAATTGTTCTTAACATAATATTTAGAATTACTAAATCATATACAATTTATATGGCGTCCATGTAGAGGTTAATTTCATGTATAGATTAATGTTTCCTCTTTCTCACTATTAACACCATCTATGTTGAGAGCTAAGGTCACGGCACGTTGTGAAACGGCGTTGGCATTACACGCTCTAAACTATCAGGACAAATCTGTGAAATCTAACAGAACTACAGGACTACTGAATTATTTGGCAAGATTTCAACAGTACTTGTGTTTGAATGACAAGGTAATTAACCTAATCAAATAGGATTTTTTTTAACAATCTACTCTCAAAACAATAATTTATACTACGTAGTTTAGTTGCATCCTACCTATATATACTAACACCCGAAGAAGAATACCAATATATACAAACACCTGAACTAGAATATTAATATATACTAACACCTGGACAAGAAATCTTATAATTCACACTTCGAAAAGTATAGATTAAAATAAAATATTTTCAGTTTTGCTCTAAAGATTTTCTCAACTGAAATTTGCTTATATTTATGACAACTGAACAAAGCCAACATGTTTCATTATTTGTTTTTATGTCTGGTCGCTTTAGACTGGCTCAGACAACCGACCTTCATAGAGAATTCATTGTGAGTTATTACGAAGAAGACAAACAGGCAAACAAGGATTGTTTACGGTTGAAACTATCACATTCCAACAAGCGATGACTTAGCTTTGCTGACCGTAGCTGCGGTGACACGAACGACTCATGTTGTGACAATGATACTTAATCAAAAACCAATCATTTGTATTAAAGCATGGTAAAATATGAACACACATACACTCATCTCGAAACATATAAATGTATACACAATCTACACACAAACGCACATATTCATATACACATTAAAGTATATAAAGTCAGAGCTAGTATTCATAGTGATGGATATATACACACGATATCACGCCTCTTCACATTTCTAGTAGGAGACAGACTATAAAATATTTGTTTCGATTGCCAATCCCTGCCATAGGTCTCTTCGTCTAATATTTCCCTTTATAAATTCCACGTGTACTGCCCTTGCATTATTGAACTAACCCAGACACACATAACAAATGATACAAGCTTAATTTCAAATGTTCAATATTACGTATATAGTCATACACACACACACACACACACACACACAGAGATTCACTCACACACACACACGCACACACATATACGCACATACATGCACACACGCACTCACACACACACATACAGACACACACACATGCACTCGCGCCCACACGACTTGCGCTGTAGAACAAAACTTGATATAGGAAATGCCAGTAATTTCACCCATCCACTATCATGTTCATCAGAGGAACTGCATTTCTTTAATGCGTCGTAACTAATTTCAAAATTATTTGATTCTCGTTCACCTTGTCAAGACGGTGAAGGATGAGGAGTGAAGTATTATACAATAGTTAATTTCGTCTCTTTACATCTTATACATCTTAAGTTCGAACCCCACTACCGAGTCAGCTTCGAATTGCATCCCTTTAAGTAAGTGCTGGGGCGGTTTAATTAATTGTACCCATGTTCCACTGACAAAGAATTGATGACCTTGTGCCACCGTTAGAAATCAATAATTCCGTATCACAACACAAGAAGGATAAAGTTAAAGATATTTTAGTTGTTTATAAATGAAATGAAACTGTTTAAATACAAACAACGAAATATTCACATCACAGACAATACTACATATTTACAAGCTGGACTAGGTATTTGAACTATGTTTTAAATTATCTGAAATATGGAAATGCTGATTTCTAAATAAGGAATATTCGGAGTGCTTGTATGCCTGAATGCATACGTATATTGGAAGAATTTTGTTTATAACAGGATCATCGTTACTTGTAAGGGAGACCTTAAATCGATAAATTAATGTTTTAGAAAAACAGAGTTGAGATTTAAGCATTGATGATCTTATATAGAAGAGAATTTTGCCTGTTTGTACTGGACATGTTTTCTTTGGCTTACATTAGCTGAAGAATCAAGTTTATGATGTGACTATTGTTTTCCTTAGCGCAAGTTTTATTAACAATCTCATAATATCGATGTTCCGCAAATGAGTTCTTATTTATAAGATTTCAGAATCTTCATTTCATTAAACGATCAGGGTTGTGCCATAAACGTTTTTATTTATGAATATGTGTCATTCTGTATTTACTTATTCTATATTTGAAACCACTGTCGTTTAAA
>NC_042999.1:126040048-126067548 GCF_006345805.1 Octopus sinensis | reverse complement strand
CTGTTCGTTATTGGTGAGAGGTATCTATGAAGCGATACTTTAGAGTCACGTATTGTAATTCAAACTATTATTGATTGTATGGCATGGCAATATATATATATATATATTATATATATATATATATAATTTTAATCGCTGTACATGTCGTAGATCTTGATATTCTTCATTATCTTTCGTTGCCCACCTACTACTCATTTCCATATCAGGAGTTACGACATGTACAGCGATTAAGATTATATATATATATATATATATATATATATATATATATATATATACAAAATGAGAAAATGGAGAAACATACCTAAATCAATTATCAACCATCATATAATACCCAATCAATACTTTCGCTTCATATATACCTCTCACCAATAACGAACAGATATTTTTGCTATCTCTTTTTGGTAATAATACTGCCGGTGATGTCAGAAATCCTATGACATACAGCTATCTAATATTTTCTTTGATATACTACTGCAAGTGAGCTGAGAATTGTCGTGTTCAAAATCATGCACATTAACGAGAAACCTAGGTACATTCTATGATGGAAAAAATAAAAGATTAAACCATTAAACTTATGACCTTTGGTCATAAGTCTCTTTTATTAAGGTTAACCTGGGACTAAACAAGAACACGATGAATTTATTTGTATCGTTGCTTTAAAATAATTTTGATCGTTACAGGATGATCTATTTTTGGTTCCCTCTGTTTAAACTCCACTTTCGTATTTCCTCTTCTTTTTCTCGGTATCATTTTCTTTACCTACTTATTTGTTACCCTGCCCCCACTTTTTTCCTTTTTCCTTCTCCTGACTCTAATCATCATCAATAATGTCGTCGTGGTCGTCATTGTTTATTATTCCTGTGGTTATCATTGGCTGCTCGTGTTGTTAACTTGTTGCTAAGGGCTAACTCAGACCGCCAACACATATATTTAACACATGTACACGTATATATATATATATATATATATATAATATATATATATATATATATATATATATATATATATATATGAATGTATGTATGCATGCACATACATGCATACAGACACACAGACATTCTTAAGATGCACACGTTTGGGTGTATGCATCGACAGTTAAATACACAGTCGGATAAAATCACGGCAAATTTCCTTGAACAGTTTTTACAGTTCTTTACGTTCTGTGTTCAAATTTGACATTCATCCTTTTGGGGACGATTAAAATAGAATACCAGTCATGTACGGTGGTCGATAGTTTTGACTAATCCTATTCACCTTAAAATTGCTGGCCTCGTGCTAAATTAGAAATCATATTTATATATGTATGTATGTGCGTGTTTCAGTATAATGTGTTTGCGTGTGTGTAATGTCCATAAATATATGGATGAACATATGTATTACACTTGCTTGGTTTCCTTTTCCATGGACAACTTTGTAGGCATGTTCATCAGTGCGTAGATTATTAAAATGATTGGTTTGTTTGACAAAAGAGAAGAAAGTGGGAGAAGCAGTTATAACTCTTGCATATAACGATAATAGCATTTCAGGCTCTACTCGTTAAGTCAAGTGAGTAGAAGGGTAATTTAATTCGGGGTGTAAAAAGTTCGACAGTAGTCAGAATGAAGGTGGATAAAAGCAATATAACTTAATGTAACAATATTACTGTAGTCCAGGAAACGCTATCAATCAGACTTTATCACTTATCACTGATCTCCATATATTTGGGACCACCTCTTTTAACATTTCCCCGTAGCAGTTATTGAGACACCTTTCCTTCGTATGAATAATTCAGTTTGAGTCCATAATCTCTGTGTATGGGGCAAAAGAAAACGATTATTAGAGAAGAAATTCAGAATCTATAATCGGTGGATAATTTGTATAGCGCTATGATAATGAACTACTAAATAGCCATAAAACAGGTGCTATTCAATCTAGCTGTTACCTCTTTTCTGCCCGCAACACAACCTTCGTTGACCTAAAACTTATTATTTTATTTGACACATTCCAATGCGAGCAGACGAAGAAATTTCCACTTGGTCGCTCGACTTGCAAGAAATAGTAGCCACATTTCCTTTAAATCTCACCCTGCCCTCTTTAAAACGGGAGATAACATTTGACAATGTAAATTTAGAATAAACAGAAATTGCCGGATGGTAACTACTGGGACGACCTTGGTCATAGGTCTACTCGAATAGGACTAATCTAGAGCTAAATAACAACAATAACTGGCCCTTGCTTGCAGACGCTTAAACTTATGATCATTTATTCTTTAATTTTGCTAGTTTTTGTTTGTTTGTTTTTTACTCCCGGGGGCAAGCATTTAGTATTTCTCTACCCGAAATCTGCTGCCCTATCAATTCACTACTGTTGGTCATATGATGATGTTAATACTTACCCAAATTTTGCTGAAATAACTTATATGAAGTGGCCATGACTTGCTGTTGTAAGAAAACTAATGTATTCACTCTCATTCGTAACACGTATACATCATCAATTCCCTTTGGAATTATACTTGTTTCATAAAATACACAGAAATTGTTTCACGCCCATTACATTCAATACGCTATTCTGTATCATTAATGGATATGCATATGCGCGCATAAGAGAGAGAGACAGAGGTAGTAAGCATGGGTTTTTATGAGGAAAATAAAACTATCACTATTTTAAATAAATGCTGTTAATGTTGGTGTTGGTGTAGGCCAATGTCACAGAGTTTAAGTTTAACTCCGAGAAAATTGTTTTTATCGATATATATAATTTTCTTATTTTATTTTCACTTCTCAAATTTGTTGTGTCAATCACCAATTAACATATCTCGATGCCAAAAGTGAAGTAATTTGCAGCCATTTGTTGCGCTAATGTATAGAATAACTAAATGTTGGATCCAAAATAACTTCGTCCACACAAGCTTATATTTTAGAAAAGTGAATTAGTGGCAAACTTGGAGTGAAAAGGTCTCAAATGAGAATGGAAACTACATTCTGGTCTTTGTTTAGCTAGAAACAATCTCTTGTCTTGCACCCCACCTCACCAAAATAGATAAAAGGAACTGCGTAGTCATTCGGCTTGCTAAACAGCACCGAAGCCTTCCTCCAGTCACATCTGAAATGGGAACGGGAAATATTGGATAACCTAGTCATTCTCACTTAATGAAAGGACTATTATTAGAATACTTTTGATCAAAATTCTTCTCAACCATGGTTGGTCTGGGGCTAAACAATAACAACTGTGCCCTCCTCCAAAATTGCTTGCCTTGAGCCAAAATCTGAAACCGTTATTATTATTATAAAATAGAAATGACTAATAAGTAAGAATGTTTTTATAAGCGTCATTTAGATCGTAGCTTTTTTTTTATCTTTCACTTGGTTTTATTCCTTATTCAGCACAATTTAATGTCAATGCATCATATATTTAAGTATGATCTTAATTTTTTTTTTTACAAATCAGTAAGAGAGCTTGTTTGTTAGGGTGAGGAACAATTTGTTCATGCACAAAATTTCAGCCTCAGTGAAATTTGAAGCCACCTGCTGACGAAGTCTCCAAAAACCCATTTTCCAAAAATTAAAAGAAATAAAAATGTTAACACCAAAAGAGTAACTTAATATAAGCTTGCAACCCTGTGAAATTGTAACATGAAAGACTAATTATATTTTCTTTGTAAATATGCTTCTGCAGTTTCTTGTGCACTTGCAACTCGCTTCTGATACTTAAAAAACGATCCTCATATTTGCTCTACGTGATTGCTTGGTTTCTTACATGTCGCAATGGAATCCCGCTCAAATCCCAAACTGTAAAATCTTGAAAACTATCTGCAAAAAATAATGATACTGATATTGATAATTCTTTCTATTATACACATAAGGCCTAAAATGCTGAGGACGGGTATAGTCGATTATATCGACCCCAGGGCTTGACTGGTACCTATTTTATCGACCTCGAAACGATGAAAGGCGAAGTTGACTTCGGCGGAATTTGAACTCTGGACGTACGGACAGACGAAATACCGCTCATCTTTTTCGATGTGCTAACGATTCTATCAGATCGCTGCCTTTTCTTCGAAATTTGGCACAAGACCAGCAATTATATGGGTAACGAGTAGACAATTATATCGACCCATGTGCTCGACTGGTACTTATTTTCTTGATTCCGAAAGGATGAAAGACAAAGTCAACCTTGGCGGAATTTGAACTCAGAACTTAATGCCGGAAGAAATGTCGTTATACATTTTGTCCAGCATGCTAACTATACTGCCAGCGCACCTCTTTCACCTTGATAATAATAAAATATTGGTTGGTACAGGCAAATTACTTGGGAACATTTTACACAAAAGACTCGCATACATACACACGCGCACGCACGGACACACATACACACACATACACACACGTGCACACAAGTGCGCACGCTCACACAGGCTTATATACACAGCGCACCCCCACATACAGGCATGTTAGGATTTTAAAATATAGAAGAGTACAAGTAGCTGAGTTGATTCAAAGTTAGGCTTCTCTCGCTACATCGGGTTTCCAATGTGTGTGTGAGAGCGAGAGTAAGAGTCCGTGAATGCGCGTATATATATATATATATATATATATATATATATATATATCATATAATATTAGGGAGTATAACTCCAAACTTACAGGAAAGAATTCAATTTAGTATTAAATCAAGTTTCACAATATAAATATATAAAATATAAATTAGAGATAAAACCACTATTATGCAACTCAAACAGTGATAGACATAAATCAAAACATAAATAACAAATGAAATATATTTTTATATAAAACATATAACTAGATCACAAAAACTATAAAAATGAATAATCAATATATAATAAGTAAGAAAAACTACGTACGTTTTATGTCTATAATTCAATTCGAATTACAATTAAATTTAATTTTCTTTACTTATTATATATTGATTATTCATTTTTGTGATCTAGTTATATGTTTTATAAAAATATATTTTATTTGCTTTTATGTTTTGGTTTATGTCTATCATTATTTGAATTGCATAAAAGTGGTTTTTATCTCTAATTTATATTATATATATATATTATATATATATATATATATATAGATATATATATATATATATATGATGCATGTATATATATATATATATATATATATATATATATATATATATTATATATATATATACATATTATATATTATATATATATATATATACATATTATATATATATATTATATATATATATACATATATATATATATATTATATATAGGCCATGTGTATTTGTGATTTAACTTTATCGGACCATAAACTGGAGTAGTTTTATGCCAAATTTCTCAATTTTGTTTCAGTCTAATAGACAGCATCAGTATGGAAATTCAAATCTAACGTAGAAAACAAAAATGTGCGCCGTAATTGTAGCTCTGGACACTAACTACAACAATTCTGAAATCGCCAGTTTCCGTAGCCAGGCCTTCGCTCGCAGGGTTTTGAAAATCTAGGGACCTCTGACAGCGATGAGTCATCTGCGGTCAAGAGAACGAAATATTCTCCCTAGTCAGACGTCATTAAAACAGCTAAGCTCGCCCAGGACATCTTCAATAACAACCGCAGTAGGTCGATAAGGGACAGCATAGAACATATTAGGTTCACGGAGTCCACAACGAGGTGTGCGATGTATTAGGCGATCAGGTACAAGTCTTACATAATCGAGAGAAAGCATTTCATTTTCGACAAGACACGGCAGAACCGCATCATCATGTTATCGCCAAAATTTTGTGACCCAGTAACTCTCTCGGTCTTAACTTCTTGCACTACTGCATCTTTCGTATCGTCAGTGGGAGGGACCTGCGTGCTATTCCATGCTGCTAAAAATTCATTAAGCGCTGCTGTTGAAATTGGGACCCTTCTAATACTTACATTTAGTCATTACTGAGTCGTAATAGATAATTGAGATAGAGAATACGGAGCAAATCTGGTCTTGCAGAAAGGGGAGAGTTAGAGATTAGAGTAATAAGTGGATATACATATACGCACATTTACTGACACACATACATACCCACAATCACATACACATGCAATCATGCATACATACTTGTGTGTGCGCGCGCGCACGGTCTGTTTTACCGAACCGCAAGGTTACGGAAACGTAAATAAACCAACACCTATTGTCAAGCGTTGGGGGAGACAGATATAACACACACACACATGTATATATATGTATGTATATATATATATTATATATATATATATATATATATATAGTATATATATATATATATTATATATATATTATATATATATTATATATTATATATATATATATATATTATATATATATATATATTAATATATATATATATTATATATATATATATATAATATATATATATAATATATTATATATTATATATTATATATATATATATATATATATATAATATATATATATATATATATATACACGACAGGCTTCTTTCAGTTTCCGTCCACCAGATCCACTCACAAGGCTTTAGTCGGTCTGAGACACCTGAGCAAGACACTTGCCCAAGATGTCATGCAGTGGAACTCAAACAGGAACCATGTTGTTGGAAGCAAATTTCTTACCACACAGCCGTATGTATGTATGTATGTATGTATGTATGTATGTATGTATGTATGTATGTATGTATGTATGTATGTACTTATAGATATGTATATGCATACTGCATGCTTTCTAGAGTTTTCAAAACTTTACTCTTAACAGTTTGACTGACGAAAAAATTTGCCTTTTGCGTAAAATCATAAATCTTTCTCATAGTTACCCGTGCACTCACAGAGAGAGGGAGGGAGAGAGAGACGAAGAAAGAGCGAGGAGAGAGAGGAGGGGAGAAAATGTGAGTTATGGCTAACTGTGAAGATTCCAACCACATGGTAAAAACCATGACGTCATTGGAGATACACTGAGTTTGATGTACGTCTTTTTAGTTGTTGCTAGACTTTTCGTCTGCTTTCTCTGGACTGTAGTCATAACAGTATGGACAAAGCTAAAGAATAAATGTGACTAAGGGAATATATGTTTATATATTCTTAAGAGGTGGGTGGAGATTATAATCTATCAGAGACAAGCGTGAATGCATAGCCTTTGTTACAAGATTATAACAGTTCAAAATCATTAATCTATTTGAATATTTATCTTTAATTGCTTGAAGTCAACGTCTTTAACTCACAACTAGCAGCTGGATGACAGATTCGTAAGAGTAGCAGATAAAATGCCTCTCGCGTTTGATTATTTCCTTTCATGGTTTGAGTTCAAAACCAATCCAAGTTAATTTGTGTTTCATCCTGTCGATGCTTATAAAATAAGTTGCGATCGATAAAATACGTATTGCTATCGATGCAATTGACTATATCCTTAAAGGTAGTGCTGCAGCATTGCCAGACTATAGCAAGTGAAAGTAGTAAAATAACTGAATTAAAGCTATTCAAATCTTCTTGTTCCCTGTATAGTAAGCATCCTCTTATCTAATGATCCTCTAAAAGAAACTAATCCCCTTAAGTAAGGGTTGAATTATGAGACATAAGTTTGCAACAGTAAAAGCAAGTATTAGTGGGCCGGAAAAAAAAGGAAAGATGCTTACTTTTGCTTTTTTGTTTCATCCCCGGATCAACACTGATTGAACCAAACTGTGAGAACGAAGTGTTCCACCTCATAACCATTCCATTTTCTTCCAGATATAATACATGTGGACTACATTACCATTCTGAACAGTCACCAAATAAAGAACTAGCATTGAAATTATCGATAAAACCAATCATGGGCAAATTGCGGCCCTTTGGCTTTCTGAATGACACGCCTAATTTCACGAGGAAAATAACGTTTATTAAAATGTTGTTTCTTTCATTTCATTCTCACTTGTTTACCCCCGCCCCTCTCTCGAAGAGATTTAGGAACACAAGATTAAATGTGTTTTTTTTTTAAAATTGGTTTAGTTAAATATTGATAGATGGGTTATTTAAATATTCAATCATACAGATATCTATAATTAATACACTGATTTTTCAAGTATTCACTATTTTCTTTTAATTATTCTATAACGTGTCACGGCAGCAACCGTCAGTGATAATATAATCGTTTCTATTCTAGGCAAAAGGACCGAAATTTTGAGGGGAGTGGGCCAGTCGATTACATCGACCCCAGTACGCAACAGGTATTTAATTTATTGACTCCGAAAAGATGAAAGTCAAAGTCAGTCTCGGCGGAATTTGAACTCAGAACGTAAAGACAGACGAAATACCTATTTCTTTACTACCCACAAGGGGCTACACACAGAGGGGGCAAACAAGGACAGACAAACGGATTAAGTCGATTATATCGATCCCAGTGCGTAACTGGTACTTATTTAATCGACCCCGGAAGGATGAAAGGCAAAGTGGACCTCGGCGGAATTTGAACTCAGAACGAAATACCGCTAAGCATTTCGGCCGGTGTGCTAACGATTCTGCCATCTCACCGCCTTGTCAGTGATAACATAATGACAAGACTTAAAGGGGAGAGGTGGCAGAATCGTTGGCACGCCGGACTCAGCAGTATTCCATCCGTCCTCATACTCTGAGTTCAAATTCCGCCGAGGTCAGCTTTGCGTTTCGGAATCGGTAAAATACGTACTAGTTGAAGATTGGAGTCGATTTAATCGACTTATCTCCTCTCCCGAATTTGCTAACCTTGTGCCAAATTCTGAAACAAATATTATACCAAGACTTTTTCTGTTTTTAACTATAGAAAAATGTGGGTTCTTTTTTTTCTGCTTTCGAAAGGAAAAATAAAAGGTGATGCAATGATTGATCTGCAACGGGACTGAACAGTCATCTGAGAGATCATGGAGGGAAAGTCAGAAATGGTATTGACAAGGAAGAACCGCATGGAGATGGCAGTCATCTCTGAAAATGGAGCAATCACCATACGTATGAGTGTGTATACACAATATCTAACGGCGGTCTGCATGTGCTGTACAGAAGTAACAACGGACACTAAACATATCTGTCGCTTTATCAATCAATCACTCACTCAATCAATCTATCCATCTATCTTTCTCCCCCCTCTCTCTCTCTCTATATATATATATACACACACACATATTCTGTCTTATGAAATATATAAAAATATATAGAAATTGTGTGCATTTTCTTTCTTTCGTTATTTATGTATTTTTTACTATAACTCACCAAGTGGGGATATACACACACGCACACACACACACACACACACCACACACACACACACACACACACACACACACACACATATATATATATATATATATATATATATATATATATATATCCACTTGCACACACGTGCACACACACACATATTATTGAACTTATGTAAATGAAGTGCTTGCTTTCCTTTTTCTCTTGTCTGCTGATACGATCCGTCTCCATTGATTTTCCTTGGCGACATATTTTCTTCGCTTCTCTCTTACCTTGAATCCCTTCTCCTCCCTTTCTTCTTCTTCTTCTTCTTCTTCTTCTTCTTCTACCACCACACACGCATTTTATTATGCTATTACATCCTTCACCCTCTTGCCACCAGCCGCCTTCCCCACTCTTACCAACTGCTCCGCCAACATTCTCCAATAATAGCGTCAGGACATTATGTTGGCCAAACGATATTATTCTATAAACGAGGGGATGTTTCGCTATCATGTAATTAAGCCACGGATGAGCGGATGTTTAATAACTCTGTTCAGCTACTTAAGAACAAGCATACAGGAAACACACGCTGATCCACATACACACACAAACATAGACGCATGCGCAAACATTTATGTACGAAAACGTAAATATAAGTAACGACCAGTGACTTTCAGCCTTTACCTCCTTTGTCCGTTCCTTTATTTATCTTATATATATTTATCGCTTTTTTTATCTATCACTTCATATATTTATTGGCCCACTTAGTTTATTCGTTTATTTCTACTTTCGTTTTCATTTGTGTCGTGAAGTTAACTCAAAACAAACACACATACACACATACACATGCACACATACACACGCACGTACATTATCCATACAACCGAAAACCAACATTTTGAGTCATTTGAAGCACCAGATGTGATAGCAATTCGGTAACTAAAGCATAATTTGATCTACTGAAACGAAAAACTTACACTTTCGATGTCGGTGATTGTAACAACCGACAGCTTTCACAGAAAAAAAGATTCACAATTTTCATTGCGAAAGGGAGTTTTGGTGTTTATTTATCATAGCTGAATAAAATGTTCACCTGTTAGTGAATGTCTACGTGTGATAGGTTTAACATAGAATGGACTTAAATGTTATCAGTCATCACACAAAGCTTGCAATAAGAATCAGACGCACACATACATGCGTTAAGTATGTTATAACATATATGCATGTAAGGTGGCAAGCTGGCAGAATCGTTAGCACGCCGGGCGAAATGCTTAGCAGTATTTCGTCTGCCACTGCGTTCTGAGTTCAAATTCCGCCGAGGTCGACTTTGTCTTTCATCCTTTCAGGGTCGATTAAATAAGTACCAGTTACGCAGTGGGGTCGATATAATCGACTTAATCCGTTTGTCTGTCCTTGTTTGTTCTCTCTGTGTTTAGCCCCTTGTGGGTAGTAAAGAAATAAGTATTTCGTCTGCCGCTACATTCTAAGTTCAAATTCCACCGAGGTCGACTTTGCCTTTCATCATTTCGGGGTCAATGAAATAAGTACCAGTTGCGCATCGGGGTCGATGTAATCGACTAGCTCCCTTCCTCCTAAAATTCTCAAGGCCTTGTGCCTCGAGTAGAAATAGTTATTACATGTATATGTATATACGTATGTATCTATATGTGTGTATTGCTGGGTGTATATGAAGTTTTATGAAACAAAACATTCATTTTGTCAGAGGTAGAGAGACTAATGCGACTACCCTATTTGTTAATTTTGGTCCGTTATATTCCAAATCATTTTATATTGCCTAACAGTATTTGTTAAATACCACATATATTTCAGTAAAGAAATTGGATTAAATTCTCAATTAATCCAATATATTCTTTGGAAATTGAATAATCGGCAATTAACGCTTTTGCACAATAAATTGTTGGTTTATATGCTCATGGAGTATTATATATAGTTGCTTGTTCAAAACTTTTGTTATTTATGTTACAGGATTGTGTGTACAGCTGAAGATGAATTTTAGCATTATTTCTATTTAAAATCTTATTTTCATAATTCTTCTGCAATGCTCAATAGGTTTAGCATGTTCAATAAGTTTAGCGGCAATAAAATCGTTCAGTGATAGTGTACTATCATTGTACACCCGAGCAGACACGTAGGTAGAGATAGATAGATAGATAGATAGATAGATAGATAGATAGATAGATAGATAGATAGATAGATATCACATTTATTTATGTCTCATATCAACTGCTTCTTCAAGAATAAAAAAATTGTTTCACTATATTTCTCATCCATTGTCCTCCTTTTCTCCTAGATATTTTTCTCTTCCTTTCCGCTCTTTTATCATACAAATTTTTGAAAAAAATTATTTTAATTTTCCGTTCTACCTATGCGTCCACATTTCTTCTCTCTCTATCTCTTTAGCCCACTCCCTCTCTCTCTCTCTCTCTCTCTCTCTCTCTCTCTCTCTCCTTTCTCTCTCTGTATATATATATATATATATATATATATATACATACATCTATTTTGCTTACTATACTCACCTCATGTCTCAATAAACAGCCGCAGATCAACCAACCGACTTCCAGTCATACAAACAACATCGATCCAACCCTCTTGTCTATTCATCCAGCCATCCATCCCTCCATCCATTCATTCATATATCCACCCATCCATCGGTCCCCTGACACATTCATTCATTTATCCAGTCAGTCGACCGTATCGATATCTCGACAACAATGATGCATCAAGCACACACGCACGGAACAGACGGACCGTCACAAGAAGTGAAGCGGAACTGCGTTTCAATGAAGCAGGCTGATACTACTGCACACACATGGCTTGCCCACCATACTGGAAACGTTGCAGATGAACCGTTTGGAGGAGGGAGAAAAAGAATTAAGAATGCTGTGTTATAGATTCATATAATAGAACTGAATTCAAGATGGATTAGACGGACTTCTGGCCAATTTGTTCTTTCTCGCCTCCTTAACATATATATTTATTTATTTTTGGGAGATTGCTTTCAATAATAATGATAATGATGATAATAATAATAATAATAATAATAATAATAATAATAATAATAGTGTATTGATTGGGTGGAATATTAAACTATTTTCTTCTAAATGATGCAGAACGGAAAGAGGGATCCGATAGTCGGTTTTTTAAATAGAAACATCGACCATTATCTATTTATTTCTATAGACCCTTTTGTTTCTTTCTATTTTTTTTTTCTTCTTTGAAAAAGATGTTAACCGTTAATTTCATATTTTAATAAGGAACACTTGAAGCATAATTTCTTTTTTTTTTCTTTCAGTATTTATAAAGAAAATTGTGTACGTCTTCCTCACCTCACTCTCCCAGAAGTTTTATGTAAAGAAAAGAAAATTTCTTTTCAATATATCAACCGAATAAAACTAGATAATATTGTCATTCAAACAATTAAACTCGTCTACCATCCAAATATCATTCACCACATATAAACTCTCCACAGACTGTGGAACATGTGACAGATTCAAATCAACTGTTTAGAGTTGTATCGAATCGATTAGTTTGTTATGCTCCAGTAATAGTATATTTATGCTTCAGTTATATCTGTCATCAGTTTAACTGGCAGTTGGCGTTTATATGAGACAAGACTTATTGCAACGGGTTATGTTTAATTGATTGCCCAAACGTAGATGACATCTTAAAAAAAAACGCACGCTGAGCCAGGGTTTTATTCTTATCTCATGTTATTCAGTGCATTTAGCATTGATTTCGGATTCACGTGCAAAGACAAGCTTTTAACTCAAAATGACAGAAAACATATTAAAATTAAGACATCGCACTAGTTGCATTTACTAATCAAGTTATTTCGTGTTAATACCATTCAATTATCAAGCCCCTTTTTTTTGCCTATACTCGCAGATCCTTGAGTATCTCCGTTATTCGGTAACAAATGAAATTATATTGTGAAAGGATGTGCATTGTTTTCCGATGATGTCTGTCCTGCTTGTTTAATCAAAGAAACGACAGACACGTTGAATTAGCATGTAAATGGTTTGTTGAGTTTTCCACAATTACATGTATGCTTAATGTAGTCCCTAGTCAGAACCAATTCAACCCAGTGTGTGACAAGGCTGTCCTTTTGAATCACAGATACGATCCTTCCGAAGGGCTTCTATGCAGATTCCATCCATGCAGTTTCAGTCACAAGGTTGTGATAAAAAGTAATTGCTTCACGTACCATGGGAAAGGATCGAACCTAAGACCACATGTTTTTTTTTAAAATATATCATCGTTTAACACCACCTGCACTTAAGCCCGTAGACCTTTGATGAAAGGCTTTTTCGACGCGACCTTAACATCCTACTCATCTGCGATATAGAAAACTTATGCTCATAGGTGATCCAACGTGCCATACTGTCTTTATGTCCCAGACAGTGTATCTAAGACTTCATTATCCATTGTCTATCTTTTCTCTCAGACTAAGTGATCGTGTATAGGTTCGTGAGCTCAAGCAGAGGCCTCCTCGTTTGCTCGATGAGATGTTCTACGCTTGTGGACTACAGATTTCTTTGAAGGTAGAACACTTTGACAAGGACCTCCTAGACATAAGATGACATATTTGAAATAGAGATTTAAGGAGTTGATCAAAATAACTGGTAAAAAGCAGCATCAGCAAGCTGCCAAGTCATGTACAGGTGGGTGGAAAAGAACTGCCTGGACAGAGATTGAAAATAATACATATTTCTTTACTGCCCACAAGGGGCTATTCATAGAGGGGACAAGCAACGACAGACAAACGGATTAAGTCGATTACATCGACCCTAGTGCGAAACTGGTACTTTATTTTTCGAGCCCGAAAGGCAACGTCGACCGCGGCGGAATTTGAACTCAGAACGTAACGACAGACGAAATACCGCTAAGCATTTCGCCCGGCGCGCTAACGTTTCTGCCAGCTCGCCGCCTTAAGAGATTGAAAATAATATAGCCTGAGAACAGAAGGAGGATTGTTTCTCACAGCACTAAATATCTCCGTACACTATTCTCTTCCTTCTTGAAGTTATAGCAATGCTTTCGCAAAATTGATGATGATATCTTCGAAACTTTAAAATTGTCACAAAGCACAACTAATATTTTGGGGTATCTAGTTACTGTCCTTTCGGTTCTGAGTTCAAATTTCCCTGAGGGAGATTTTGCATTTCATCCGTCCGCAAGTTTTACTCAGCATATGTACTTATACTAATTAAATCCCCTATTACACATCTCCAAAATCTGTATTGTATATATGACTAGCAGTATCGCCCGGCGTTGCTCGGGTTTGTAAGGGAAATAACTATATAAGCATTTTTAGAGAGTTATAGCCAAAAAATAGCAAAAAAATGCATTAGAAATGGAAAAAAAATTATGGTAATTTTTTTTTAAATCGTTGACTCATCGTAGACATTTTTAGAGAGTTACTTCCCTTATATAAATAGCGAAAAAATGCATTAAAATGGAAAAAAATGATGGTAATTTTTTTTTTAAATCGTAGACACATCGTAGACGCGCGCTAATACCCAGAAGTAGTTAGGAATCTAAATCGTAGGAGACAGACACACAACCTTACGTTTATATATAAAGATGTGCTTAAGTCGCAAATTGTCTACGATATTTGATCCCGTTGATAAAGAATTCAACTCCATAATTTACCTTTTGCTCATTCACAAAACTTTATAATACAATGACTGATTAACATACCGTTAAATATATACCTAAGAATTTCTTAATGAAGTTAATAATTAGTAATTATTTCTTGTTAAACACTTAAACCCTCAACTAATTAATATTGTTGATTATTATTTTAATATTTTCGAAGTTATTTGCATACATAGATAATATAAATAAGTGTTTAGATAGACAGGTAGATAGATAGACAAAAAAGCAGAAAAACAGACAGATTGACAAGCAGATAGATAAGTATTAAGGTAAATACATTAATAGATAGCTGGATAAAGTTGGTTGCTGTACATAACACACACACACACACACACAAGCTACTAGTATAGCCCTCTCCGAAATGGCTGGCCTTGCTCCAAAATTTGAAACCAATAATTGAATATTATATATATACATAAGCAAGCCTAGTGGCTAGAGTGTTGCACTCACTAGCGCAAGGTAGAGGTTTCAATTCCCAGACTAGCTGTGCGTTGTATTCTTGTACACAACACTTCATTTCATATATTACTCCAGTCCACTCAGCTGTAAATGAATAATCCTACGACCTACTGGTAACCAGTCTATATATATATATATATTATCCGAAGTGTACAGTATTACATATCGATCAAGAAGCGTTGGTTGAGTATAGAGCGGTAATAAGAAAACGAGATGACAAAGGAATAAACTATTTGTCACTTTCATCCTTAAGCTGAAACAGTAATGTCGCTATGCGTGTGTGCGTGTGTGTGTGTGTGGTAAACAGAAGATTCTATGTATTTAAGAGTGTCTGATTGTGCGTGCGCGAGTGTGTGTATGAGTTATTTATTTCACGTCTATGAACTACGTAGCTTTTATCATTTTTTTGCCATTCCTTTAGCATTGCTGATCAATTTCAACGTTCATCAAACGACTTTAATTTCCCTCTGTATCTCTATTCTAGCCTCGCTCTCTCTCTCTCTCTCTCTCTCTGTGATGTAAAATATGACTGGAGAATCTAACCAACAAACCAACCATCATTCATATCAGCTATTATAAAATGATAGAATGAATTTTTTAAATGTGTGTGCGTGTGTATGTGTGTGTGGATGTGTGCGCGCGTGAGCATGTGTTTGTGTATGCATGCAACAAAGTTTATTACAGAACACTAACAGACAGGCAAATAGATAGATAGATAGATAGATAGATAGATAGATAGATAGATAGATAGATAGATAGGCTGGTCGACTTCACCAGACGCAAATACAGATTTACAATGACATATATATATATATATATATATTATTATCCGAAGTGTACAGTATTACATATCGATCAAGAAGCGTTGGTTGAGTATAGAGCGGTAATAAGAAAACGAGATGACAAAGGAATAAACTATTTGTCACTTTCATCCTTAAGCTGAAACAGTAATGTCGCTATGCGTGTGTGCGTGTGTGTGTGTGTGGTAAACAGAAGATTCTATGTATTTAAGAGTGTCTGATTGTGCGTGCGCGAGTGTGTGTATGAGTTATTTATTTCACGTCTATGAACTACGTAGCTTTTATCATTTTTTTGCCATTCCTTTAGCATTGCTGATCAATTTCAACGTTCATCAAACGACTTTAATTTCCCTCTGTATCTCTATTCTAGCCTCGCTCTCTCTCTCTCTCTCTCTCTCTCTCTCTCTCTCTCTCTCTCTCTCTCTCTCTCTCTCTCTCTCTCTCTCTCTCCTCTCTCTCTCTCTCTCTGTGATGTAAAATATGACTGGAGAATCTAACCAACAAACCAACCATCATTCATATCAGCTATTATAAAATGATAGAATGAATTTTTTAAATGTGTGTGCGTGTGTATGTGTGTGTGGATGTGTGCGCGCGTGAGCATGTGTTTGTGTATGCATGCAACAAAGTTTATTACAGAACACTAACAGACAGGCAAATAGATAGATAGATAGATAGAGATAGATAGATAGATAGATAGATAGATAGATAGATAGGCTGGTCGACTTCACCAGACGCAAATACAGATTTACAATGACATATATATATATATATATATATATATTTATTACACACCCGTCTTCGTCTTTTGTTTTTTGTTTTTGTAAATTCTCACCATATATATATATATATATATATATATATGAGAAATAAAGATGGATCGGTAGATGATAGAACGATTGACGAAAGTAAGACACAACAAAAGGAGGGGTGAGGAGAAAGAGATGTGTAAGGTGGAGGGAAAGCACTCGAAAAGGTGAAGAGAATAATACCGCCTGAGTTTCAGCTTACTTTGTGTCTACATGGGTAGGAAATGATGTGTACGTAATTCTGATGAATTTACTGTGCTCACACGGGAAAAGGCTGCTTGAACAGTGTCTACCTACATTAGCGTAGTTTAAAGAGTAAACGACTAGTGATAATAATGAAACGTAACCAAGTAAAAGGGTGACTCTCATGCCATAAGCTTGATAATATAATACTTAAAGGTATTGAATAAAGCGAGGGTAATTTGAGGGGCAGACATTGCGTCATGTCATTCAATGACTGTCACAGCGATATTACAATTACGAATTATTAACTCAGACGACGACGCCTAAGCCATCATCTACTTATGGGTAATAACCCCCGAGGCAATGCTCCACTAGATTTACCCTCAATTATTAACGCTAACCCAACAAAATGTACGTCAATAAATGTTTTAACTCTCTCTCCTCTATCTCTCTCTCCCTCTCTCTCCTACACTGTCTGTCTCCTGTTCTAACTCTCTCCCCCTTCTCTCTCCATTTCTTTCTCTTCATCTCTCTCTCTCTCTCTCTCTCTCACCCTCTCTCACTTTTTTTTAAGAAATACCGTTAAAGATCGTGTTATCTGATGTACGATGAAATCACCGACTCTAACGTTGGCAAGTGTCTATCGTTCGTCTCATGCTATCTATCTACTTACCTACATGCATACGTACATAAATACACACACTCACACAGACGCAGACACACACAAACACACACTCTTACTCACACACATACATACTCATATACACACACATACATATATATATATATATATATATATATATATATATATATATATATATATATATATATAGGGCTTAGTAAAATAATTACTTTGCCACATACTGAACTCATTAGAAATAGCAGCTAAAGAAATTTCTTCAGCTATTTCTAATACTTAAAGAAGATCTCTCTCAGATAGTGTTTGCCTAAACTAACTCACAAAAGTATGGGGGAAAAAACATTAAAAATCAAGTGCAAAGGTTATTTGAGAACGTACGTTTCTAGATTAGTCAATTCGACATTTCTTTCTTCAGCTCAGAATTCCTTGAATCGGATTTGGGAACACTGAAAGTCGGGAGCATACCCTTTCGGCTTCTAATCACCTCTAGAATTCTGCTCGAACTAAAAGTGCTATCAAATTCGAATATGCAAGCGAAGAATTTCTGCTCTCAGAGCAGAAATTCTTCGCTTGCATATTCGAATTTGATAGCACTTTTAGTTCGAGCAGAAATTCTTCGCTTGCATATTCGAATTTGATAGCACTTTTAGTTCGAGCAGAATTCTAGAGGTGATTAGAAGCCGAAAGGGTATGCTCCCGACTTTCAGTGTTCCCAAATCCGATTCAAGGAATTCTGAGCTGAAGAAAGAAATGTCGAATTGACTAATCTAGAAACGTACGTTCTCAAATAACCTTTGCACTTGATTTTTTAATATTTTTTCCCCCATACTTTTGTGAGTTAGTTTAGGCAAACACTATCTGAGAGAGATCTTCTTTAAGTATTAGAAATAGCTGAAGAAATTCTTTAGCTGCTATTTCTAATGAGTTCAGTATGTGGCAAAGTAATTTATTTTACTAAGCCCTTATATATAATGTAATATTTTGAATTCGCCTATAATGGTCCCTTTACATACTGAATACTTGGTGAATTTGATTAATAATTAATTAATTTTACCCTCAATTGTTGAAATTATATATATATATATATATATATATATATATATATATATATATATATATATGTTAAAGATCGCTGGCTGGCAAACTGAATGACGCTAGGCAAGATATTTTAATTGAACAGATAAATTTTACAACTTCAGCGATGAGAACAATTATTTTTAAATTACTAATTCCAGTAAAAAATATACTAGAAGGCGGAGACATCACAGACTTTAATCATTTAATATTAATTAGGTAAAAGGCGGCCTGCTGGCGGAATTTTTAACACGCCATGCAATATACTTCGCGGCATTTCGTTCATCTTTTACGTTCTGAGTCCAAATGCCGAGGTCGACTTCACCTTTCATCCTCTTGGAATCGATAAAATAAGTATTAGTTGGGTAATAGGATCGATGTAATCGTCTTACCCCCTCCCCCCTTCCCGAAATTGCTGGTCTTGTGCAAAATTTTGAAAATAATATTCATAAAGGCGGCGAGCTGGCAGAATCGTTAGCACGCCGGGCGAAATGCTTAGCATGTTTTTCGTCTGCCGCTACGTTCTGAGTTCAAATTCCGCCGAGGTCGACTTTGCCTTTCATCCTTTCGAGGTCTATTAAATAAGTACTAGTTACGCACTGCAATCGATGTAATCGACTTAATCCGTTTGTCTGTCGTTGTTTGTTATCTCTGTGTTTAGCCTCTTGTGAGTAGTAAAGAAATAGGTATTTCGTCTGCCGCTACGTTCTGAGTTCAAATTCCGCCGAGGTCGACTTTGCCTTTCATCCTTTCGGATAAATTAAGCACCGGTTACGTACTGGTGTCGACGGCTAGATGGCAGGATCACTAGCGCACCAGGCAAAATGCTTTGCGGCATTTCATCTGTATACACGTTCTGAGTTCAAATTTCGTTGAGGTCAACTTTAAACATTGGGGTCGATGAAATTGACTTACCCCTCCCCCGAAATTGCTGACCGTTTGTCAAATTTTGAAATTAGTTCTAATTAGGTATGGAATGCAATTAGTGGGTTTGATCTGTAGCAGTACGATGACAATTCTGTAATTCTGGACATGTTTCAGTTATAAAGGACCTCATCAATAAGGCAGAGTACACCCGTGATTGTTACATATTTCCTATGATATTGTTTATGTGCAGTTTCATATACTTTATGTCGTCGAGCAACAGATACGGCTATATATATATATATATATATATATATATATTATATATATATATATATATATATTGTACTTTGTAACATAAAACATGAGAAGATTGCTAATGACAATAATTTACCCAATGTAATTGAAACCGCAACCTTAACGAAAGAGTGTGACATTTTATATACAGTACTCTAGTGCTTTGAGACATAGCAGGCCTCTGTAGCATCACTCAGCCTGATAGAAATACCAGCTAAATTTCTACACATGTATCCAACAGTCTAAATAAAAAAAATGGGTGTCGTTATGCCTGGAAGCCCTTTGATCATAAGTCTATTTAGCCAGAGTAAACTACTAGTTAAATAACAACTGTGATACTGTTTATATATATTCTAGTAAATTCACACCATCAGACTAACGATTGTGATAATATTTATATGAAGTCTAGTGTACATAATCACATCACATATTATAAGTGTGATAATGTTTACATATATATATTGGTAGCCTAGAAAAAATATTTTTTTCTCTCTTGCAGTTCCAATTTCTGTAGACATATTTGAATATTAGATGAGAAAGTTAGAATTTTTACCTGAGATGCTCTCCACATTTTGGTTGTTTATTCTACGCTCTCTTTGCAGGACTATAAGAAATATCAAAATTATAAATAACCGGTTAATTATAATGTATGTTACATAATTTGACCAATGACTTTTGAGTGGAAATAAGTAGACGGAACGTGTGAATAAGCCAGTCGTATACATGTATGTGTCTCTATGTGTGTGCGTGTGTGTGCGCGCGCGTGTTTGTGTCTGCATATGTATATATAAATATGTATGTATGATTTAATATGCACAGGATTTAAATTCGAGCTACTATTAGTTTCATACAGAGAAAACACGATGGTTTTCTTTCGGTTTTGTGGGTAAGCATTTTTACCTGTCTGAGATTCTTTCGTGAGTTTTTTGAGATACCATTCACGCATTTATTATTTTCATAGAGGGAACGTTTAATTTTAAGGACACAGATGGATCATGAATGATTGTTGTTTTAAAGCTGCCAAAAAGCCGCCGGTCATTTATAAGAGTGGTTGGAGAATTTATGTTATTACAAACCATGAAGTAGCGCGTATAAAATCCATACACGACATTTTTCCTTCAGTGTTTTAAATTCTAATACAGTGTCTATTTTCTCAGGGTACACGGATCAGCAAATATGAAAGACCATCATATAATATGTGTATTTCCCTTATTCTCTTGATGTTATTGTTTCCAAATTTTAAAACTATATCCTTTTTACCGTGTTCCCGTTGATGCTTTATTGAAATGTTGACGGTGTTGGATTTGAGAACACTTACTCGCATCAATAACTATTTTGAAGTTCACGGTACGAATAATTTCAAGTACATGCTTAATACGTTTTACATGATTGTTTCTGCCGCAGAAAATCTTTTACGTGCACAGTATGATTCAAATTTGGTACCCTTCATGTAACTTCAGAAGTATTTTTTTGTTTTGTTTGTGCATATGTCCAACATAAGAAAATTACAAGAATTGTAGTATTGTTTACTTGAGGTGGAAATATATCCTTGCATTTTAATGTTACTTCCGAAAGATGTCTTCTAAGATGTCTTCTAAAGTTATTGATTTTGATCATCTTCAGGAAGCGTGTGGAAGTAGCTTTAACAGCAGCTCTGTATGTTAAACCAATAGAGTTACATTAACTGTTTTATGGGAACCACACGCTGATGGTACTTCATCAGTTCACCTCTTTACTCCACAATATTAGCATACCTCTGTCATGTAAGCAATTGTTAGTGCAATAATAGAATAGTCCATGCTAACTAGTTAACCTCTTTCAGTATTCACCAGGCTGTTCTTCGGCTTTTGTCCACAATGTATGAATTTTTGCTAATATTTTCCCAGTTGCTGGTTCATGACGGTATCAGTACTAATGCGTCTTGTTTCTCAATTTCCGACTGCATGCTTCTTGCTTGCATGTATGTACACACATACACACATGTATGTAAACATACATACATAGATTCATATATATATATATATATATATATATATATATATATATATATATATATATTATATATATATATAAACAGAATGAAAGAGTGTATGTCTGTGTGTGTGAGAGAGAGAGATAGAGAGAGATGACGAGTGGTAAAAATACAGAATTCAACTTCCTAACAGAGTCACAAATGCTGTCCATTGGAACTGATTTGAACGTAGCTCATTCCAGAGATACGTTCAAGTTAAATGTCAGTGAAGTGATCATACCTATGTAACGAACAGTTTTTATACGCTATAATATTTTAGTAATATGTAATGTGGTTATAGTGTAACCAGCAAGTTTGGCAAAAGAGAAAATAATTTTAAAACACATAGTTAATTAATAGACCAGGAACTCAGCAAAATATTGTTACTTATACAATGTTAATTAGACAATGGAGCGTTTAGTTGATACGACACTAACTGTCCAGTCGGCTACAGAGCAGTCTCAGACATAACTTCACTGTAGTACAGCTAAATTTAATGTCTAGTGTTATCACGCCAGAGGTTAGGTTTGAACAGCGGTTTGAGAGCAGTTTTAGCAAACGCTGAAATTTGTAGACCACACGACAAACCGTCCAGAATGTAGAGTGCAACGTGTAAGCGGTTTACTCTACTTTAACGAGAGTCTGTAAAAGTTAGTGGGTAAAAGTCTATCTACACTGATTTCCAAATAAGATAATAATAAACAAAAAATTAAATGCAATGGAGCATCTGTCTTTTTAATGGCTAGTATGTTTTTCTTTGCAACGATGCAAATATTTTACTCTCAACATATGATGTTAGAACAAAGCAGTTGTGAAATAAATGTAACTCAAGAATAAACGTTGAAACCCAAAAAAAAAACGCGAAAGAAAAAAGAAAATATAAATGTAAAAAGTTATATAATTTCATTATAATCAAGGAATGTATATATATATATATATATTATATATATTTATATACAGACGCTTCTATACTCACAATGCATGTATATACATATTACATACAACCAACCACACACACGTGTATGCTTATATATATGTATATATATGTATATATGTGTATGTATATATATATATATATATATAGTGGGGATGTGAAGGGTTATACGCCACTTTAATTATGGAACACCCAACGTGGATTATTTGCATAGCTATTTAATTTATTGGGGATTAACTTGATTTGGAACTGGTATGATTTCCTCTGTTTAACTACTATTCATTTATTATAAGTATGCAGTAGATATATGTGTAATATATATGTACAGATAGATAGATATATAGATAGACCGACAGACAGATAGTCGGACAGACAGACAGTTAGATAGATAGACAGACAGACAGACAGACAGGCAGACAGACAGACATATAGATTAATGACTGTCGAAATAACAAGAGTTACGTAGTAACCATTATTAACTTGTTTCTGCAATAAGAAGTAATGCACTCTGAGTTGAGTGTTTGTCTAACATCCTATAGCTTCCTCGGAGACATTAAGATGAATAAGGTCTGAATGTAGTTTCTTGTAGCAGACGCTGCAATTTAAGGAATATAATTACGTAACTACAGGTAGCGACGCGTTGCTTAGATGTTAGGGAGTTGGACTCATTATCGTACGATTTTTTTATCCATTCTTGGACAGGGCGATACGATGTGTTCTTGACCAAAACATTTCATTTCACGTTCCTCCAATCCACTCAGCAGGCAAAGATGAGGAATCCTGAATCGGAGCGGCGACCGTCTAAAGGGGAATAAATAGTCACAGAAACCGAGAAACTGGCCTCATGAGTCTATATGTTTCGGAAAGGAGATTTATCTTTTGTCTATTACGTAACTCCTGTTCTTTTGTCAATCACTAATCAGTATTACGTATATCGAGTTCTAACTAGTTTGAAGTGTCAATATGTCTAAACACACACACACACATACATATATACATATATATATGTATGTGTATACATATATATATATTATATATATATACAATTGCAGCGTGGAAGCACACGATCTCAGATCAAATTACTTGCTATGCGAGTACATCTCCGTAATATATATATATATATATATATATATATATATATATATATATATATACATATATATATTATATATATAATATATATAATATATAATAAATATATATATATATATATATAGTCAGTAAAAAAGGGTGGAATTAATTAATTGTTAATCAATTCGACCAAGCAGTATTCGGTATGTAAAAAGACCATTTACGGTATATTTGAGGTATTAATTTATAAAAATATGGTAAAGTAAAAAATTCACTTTACCACACACCGAACTTATCAGAAATAGCAGCCAAAAATTTGGCTATTTCTTCAACTGCAAGTAAAAGTCTCCAGACAATGCATACTCAGAAAAATAACTCGCATAGGTATAAGGGAAAAACAATGAAAGATCACATCCATATAAGATACCCGAGGACAGCCTGTTTCTGGATTCGTGGGTTAAACGCCACTTTTCCTTCATCAGCTCAGAGATTTCTTCTGATTTAGATTTGAAAATAATAAGAGTCAAACATACCCGTCCGATATCTGTAACATCGGACAAACCATGCCAGACAACCAGTACTAGCGAATCCAATATATATATATATATATAATATAAAAATGAGACAAGAACGCAAAACATCCGGACAGTTAGGTGATACAAAAAGGGAAAACAAAACATCCAGACAACAGACGATGCAAAAAAAGGACGGCTCATTCGGAGTTTTCTATCCTCAGTCGAGTTCCAGATTATCTTTGAGATTTTGGCTTGCTCCAATCTGGCCAGCCCCAAGGAAAAACTAAGCTAAGAGCATTAGATTCCTTGGAAGAAAGCAGCGAATGTATGCGAAAACAAGAACGGAAAAAAAAAACAGAAATCTTACACAATTACAAATGCAATTAACAGGACATAGCAACAGGTGTCTTTCGACTAAGGACAAATTAAATTAAGCTGGCGTGTGTGAAAGTAAAGCCTTTACGGCAGGGACATAATATTTAACAGGCATAGGGGGGAATAGAGATGTTGCACGGATGGTAGTCAAACTAAAAAAGAAAGGTCAGGCTTGGTAGTAACCTTAAAAGCGTAGATTTTCTAGGTGTCAACTTGGATTTACAATTAGATAAATTTAGACCCTACCGTAAGCCCAATGAAAAGCTATGTTATATTAGCAAAGAATCTAATCATCCACCCGTAATACTTAAGAACCTAGTAAGTAATGTAGGAAGATGTATATCATAAATTTCTTTAGTTGAAAGGACCAATGATACAAAACCATTTTCAAATGTTAATCCATTAAACTAATTGTATATGTTTGCTTATAACTTTAATTTTGCTGTCCTACAAACGGGAACGTGAAACTCTGAGTAACATTTTTTGTGATATTTATGCTGCTTTTTAATTATATATATATATATATATATAAGAAAAGTTAAGTTTGTAAAAGTTTTTAATTTTCATCTCACTAAATTTATCCAGCTATTGTGTATCTAGTGCACTCTTCGCCTTGAATGTAATGATATATGTATATATATGGCGATTATAATTATTTTATTGTATCGCATTTATCTTTTTTACATATTCTCTCGATAAATTTCTGACCGTTAGACGATATACCACAATCCCCTATTTTGTCGGGTTTGTTCTGAGTCTGCGCAGTGTTTTGAATAGTTTAGAAAGGCATTTCGATAGACGCACATGGGTCTATTGATATGGTCTTCCCATCATTAACAGGAATCTTACTGAAGAGCCAGCCTAGTAAATAATACTATTTTTATTACTGATTTGGCGAAACTGCAGTATAAGAAATTAGTTTGTAAAAGTTTTTAATTTTCATCTCACTAAATTTATCCAGCTATTGTGTATCTAGTGCACTCTTCGCCTTGAATGTAATGATATATGTATAATATATGGCGTGTACTGGTACACCGCGATTATAATTATTTTATTGTATCGCATTATCTTTGTTTACATATATATATATATATATATATATATATATATATATATATATATATATATATATCTATATATATATATATATATATCTATATATATATGTCAACTACGAATACTTAACGTGCATGCAACGAGTATATACCGGCAGACTGCGCCTGGCGTAGTGAGGAATACCCACTCAAAGCGCCAAGTGTTACAACACCTGGAAGTCATGGACAGGCGAGATAACTCAGCTTTAATCCCGTCCAGGAGTGATAGACAGCGATGTTTCGCCATTTTTGTGATTTATCCCTCCTAAACGGGATTAGAGGTGAGTCATCTTGCCTGTCCATGACCTTCAAGTGTTTTAATACCCAGCGCTTTCAGTGGGTATTCGCCACCCCACTATTCACAGCCTACCGGCAAATACATGGTTTGTTTCCATTGAGTATATGTAGTTGGTAATGTTAATTGGACCAGCGTTGCTTTTATTTCATATTTGAATATATATATATATATAATATAAGATATATATATATATATATATATTTATTTATATATATATATATATGGAGAGAGAGAGAGAGAGAGAGAGAGAAAGACAGACAGACAGAGTGAAAGAAAGAGAGATGCAGACAGAATTTTTACATGCACATGATTAGCTTATATTCGCGTAATAGTTGAATTAATAGTTGAATGTACTAATTGGATCCAGGCGAGTATCTAAGACAAATTAATCCCCATTAGATTATATAGCTATGCAAATATCAAACTAAAAAAGTTTTTAAATACTCACACCACAGAAACAAAACTTGTTTTTTTTTTGGGGGGGGGGGTAAAGTGTAAACCACTCTGAAAAGAAATCCTCCGTATACATTTATTTCTATGTACTTATGGTTTTGTCTGAGAGACATGTCATAAGCTCCTTCATGTGTGACAGGTGCAGTGTCGACTGGACAGCAGGAGAAAGAGAAAGAAAGAGAAGAGAGAGAGTGTGTGTGTGTGAGAGAGAGTGAGAGAGAGAGAGAGAGAGAGAGAATTAGCCGTAGTGGCTTGAAAGACTGACAATTCTATAAACTTGTCACACATTCTTTACACGTTGACTCTCACAAGTAGTTTATCTTAAAAGAAGATATTAAAAAAAACACAGAAGAAGGCTAAATGATTTATTACGAAAGCTACATCATCTCAATCACTACCATCACCACCAGCTTTGTCATCATCATTGTCACACTCATCATTTTCATCATCATCATCATCACAGCCATCATCATCATCGTTGTCGTCATCGTCGTCGCCGCAATCAACATCATTGTAATTTTCAACTGAAAATTAAAGAAAGCCAGCGATAACATTCAATAAGTTTTATGACTACTCTCTCTTTCACTTCCTCTCTGTCACCTCTCTCTTATTCTCTCTCACTCTCCCCCGCCTCTCTCTCTCTCTCTGCTTCTTGTATTAACTGGCATTACCAGAAGGATCTGCAAAGATTTTCCAAACGTGTAAAATTTTCTGGAATTAATTTTTAATTTCTTGCAATTATCATTCAGTACATACCCACTACATAGTTCATATACACACCAGTTTCGGCATATAACATAT